>NC_138867.1:141695010-141896817 GCF_965194805.1 Balaenoptera borealis | reverse complement strand
GGGATTTTAAAAGTGATTGATTTTTATAAAGGGGTTTAGCTGCTTTTCACTGCTGTGTTTATGCCGCTTTACACCCACTTGACTCACTTACAGAGGGATATCAGTACATAGGTTTTAAGATTCTTACTAGTCAGATATATTCTTGGGCGGTGAATAGGGGGTTTTGAGTCCAGATCACTGAGCAAGGAGTAGGTCTTGTCTATTACATATTGGGTTTATGGAACGGTCTCTGAGCTAATTTGAAACCCTTGTTTTATGCATCACCCCACCTCACCTTTCCCGTTAAGCAGCCATAGTGTGTTTTCTAAACGTGTGACTCTGTTCTGTTTTGTAATTCAGTTCAAGGGTAGCGGTTTTTACATTCCCTCTATAAGTGATATCTTATGATAAGTGTCTTTTTCTGTGTGACTTATTTCACTTAGAATCGTCGTACCTAAATCCACTCATCATGCTGCTACTAGCCTTATGACGTTGATTTCATGGCTGAGTGATATTCCATTGTACAAAAGGACCACAACTTCTTTATCCATTTTTCTCTTTCCTGGGATATTTAAGGTGTAACGAAGTGGAGGTTCTTGTCAACAGAGCAGCCCTAAACTTTGGGGTGCCTGTGTCTTGCTGATTTTTAGTTTTCCCAATTTATACGCCCGTGAGTGGAAGTGCCCTATGCTCTCTAAGCTGAGTTTTTTCGATGTTTCAGGACACACCGTACACTTCTGCAGAGTGGCTGTTGGCAATTTACATCCCGCCCATCACCGTAGCAAGGCTCCCGTTTCTCCATGGCCTGTCCTGCATTTCTGGTTTTGACACTTTATTCAGCATGGCCCTTTTGACCGATGGGAAGCGAGACTTCCTTGTAGCGCTGATTTGCCTTTCCAGGTTGCTTGGTTGGCCAAAAAGGGCGTATGCGTTTTTTCCTGAATATATTCAGGAAAAAACGCATACGCCCTTTTTGGCCAAGGGCATCATTGTCGAGGTTTTGCCGCTTTTCCCGTGCTTTAAAGGCGATTCGAATCTACCTCCTGAAATCTGTTTCCTGCAATTCTGCCTTGCTTTCAAATCCTCTCTGTTGTCTTCCGTCAATATATTTGTGGACGAGAGTTATCATTTATAACTCTGCAGGTTTGTGAATTGCAGTGCCCCTGAGCTCCATTTTTCAACTCGCTTTCTTGGGAGCTGGCCGCAAAAGCGCAGGATTGCTTCAGGCCCTATTCTGGTCCCGGGCGGCAGGCTGAGCCTGTGGTTAATTCTTCTTCCTGATGGGAAAATAGAGTGACCTGTGCCTGTCCCAACACCTAGAGCTAGTGTCTCATTGGTTCCCCCTCTTCCCGTTCATCCTCAGGACAAATTGCAACCTGTACGGAACAGGAGGTTAAAGGTGCTGATTCTCAAGGAGGGAGATTGCTAGTAAAGCGGCTGGAATGGCGAACCCGAGCACAAGGAGATGAGAAATGAGGTGCGTTTTAGAAACCTTTCCCGATCACACGATGTACCATCTTCTGGGATTCTAATGCATGTTTTCGATGTAGGAAGATGCCCTTGAACCTGGAGATTTGGGACCCATGGGATGGGTACCACGCAGTATTACTCTAAAGGGTCTGCGTTTGCTCACCCAACCTCACCAAACCTCTCAGCCCCAAGAGTGTCCACCCTTATGCCTCAATCAGCTGTGGGTCTAGATATGGTCAATCCAGGTGGCATCACAGCCCTTGAACGAATTTTGTAAGAATTTCTCTCTCTTTCACTGTCTTTGTTTCACGGGATTTTAAAAGTGATTGATTTTTATAAAGGGGTTTAGCTGCTTTTCACTGCTGTGTTTATGCCGCTTTACACCCACTTGACTCACTTACAGAGGGATATCAGTACATAGGTTTTAAGATTCTTACTAGTCAGATATATTCTTGGGCGGTGAATAGGGGGTTTTGAGTCCAGATCACTGAGCAAAGAGTAGGTCTTGTCTATTACATATTGGGTTTATGGAACGGTCTCTGAGCTAATTTGAAACCCTTGTTTTATGCATCACCCCACCTCACCTTACCCGTTAAGCAGCCATAGTGTGTTTTCTAAACGTGTGACTCTGTTCTGTTTTGTAATTCAGTTCAAGGGTAGCGGTTTTTACATTCCCTCTATAAGTGATATCTTATGATAAGTGTCTTTTTCTGTGTGACTTATTTCACTTAGAATCGTCGTACCTAAATCCACTCATCATGCTGCTACTAGCCTTATGACGTTGATTTCATGGCTGAGTGATATTCCATTGTACAAAAGGACCACAACTTCTTTATCCATTTTTCTCTTTCCTGGGATATTTAAGGTGTAACGAAGTGGAGGTTCTTGTCAACAGAGCAGCCCTAAACTTTGGGGTGCCTGTGCCTTGCTGATTTTTAGTTTTCCCAATTTATACGCCCGTGAGTGGAAGTGCCCTATGCTCTCTAAGCTGAGTTTTTTCGATGTTTCAGGACACACCGTACACTTCTGCAGAGTGGCTGTTGGCAATTTACATCCCGCCCATCAGCGTAGCAAGGCTCCCGTTTCTCCATGGCCTGTCCTGCATTTCTGGTTTTGACACTTTATTCAGCATGGCCCTTTTGACCGATGGGAAGCGAGACTTCTTTGTAGCGCTGATTTGCCTTTCCAGGTTGCTTGGTTGGCCAAAAAGGGCGTATGCGTTTTTTCCTGAATATATTCAGGAAAAAACGCATACGCCCTTTTTGGCCAAGGGCATCATTGTCGAGGTTTTGCCGCTTTTCCCGTGCTTTAAAGGCGATTCGAATCTACCTCCTGAAATCTGTTTCCTGCAATTCTGCCTTGCTTTCAAGTCCTCTTCGTTGTCTTCCGTCAATATATTTGTGGACGAGAGTTATCATTTATAACTCTGCAGGTTTGTGAATTGCAGTGCCCCTGAGCTCCATTTTTCAACTCGCTTTCTTGGGAGCTGGCCGCAAAAGCGCAGGATTGCTTCAGGCCCTATTCTGGTCCCGGGCGGCAGGCTGAGCCTGTGGTTAATTCTTCTTCCTGATGGGAAAATAGAGTGACCTGTGCCTGTCCCAACACCTAGAGCTAGTGTCTCATTGGTTCCCCCTCTTCCCGTTCATCCTCAGGACAAATTGCAACCTGTACGGAACAGGAGGTTAAAGGTGCTGATTCTCAAGGAGGGAGATTGCTAGTAAAGCGGCTGGAATGGCGAACCCGAGCACAAGGAGATGAGAAATGAGGTGCGTTTTAGAAACCTTTCCCGATCACACGATGTACCATCTTCTGGGATTCTCATGCATGTTTTCGATGTAGGAAGATGCCCTTGAACCTGGAGATTTGGGACCCATGGGATGGGTACCACGCAGTATTACTCTAAAGGGTCTGCGTTTGCTCACCCAACCTCACCAAACCTCTCAGCCCCAAGAGTGTCCACCCTTATGCCTCAATCAGCTGTGGGTCTAGATATGGTCAATCCAGGTGGCATCACAGCCCTTGAACGAATTTTGTAAGAATTTCTCTCTCTTTCACTGTCTTTGTTTCACGGGATTTTAAAAGTGATTGATTTTTATAAAGGGGTTTAGCTGCTTTTCACTGCTGTGTTTATGCCGCTTTACACCCACTTGACTCACTTACAGAGGGATATCAGTACATAGGTTTTAAGATTCTTACTAGTCAGATATATTCTTGGGCGGTGAATAGGGGGTTTTGAGTCCAGATCACTGAGCAAAGAGTAGGTCTTGTCTATTACATATTGGGTTTATGGAACGGTCTCTGAGCTAATTTGAAACCCTTGTTTTATGCATCACCCCACCTCACCTTACCCGTTAAGCAGCCATAGTGTGTTTTCTAAACGTGTGACTCTGTTCTGTTTTGTAATTCAGTTCAAGGGTAGCGGTTTTTACATTCCCTCTATAAGTGATATCTTATGATAAGTGTCTTTTTCTGTGTGACTTATTTCACTTAGAATCGTCGTACCTAAATCCACTCATCATGCTGCTACTAGCCTTATGACGTTGATTTCATGGCTGAGTGATATTCCATTGTACAAAAGGACCACAACTTCTTTATCCATTTTTCTCTTTCCTGGGATATTTAAGGTGTAACGAAGTGGAGGTTCTTGTCAACAGAGCAGCCCTAAACTTTGGGGTGCCTGTGCCTTGCTGATTTTTAGTTTTCCCAATTTATACGCCCGTGAGTGGAAGTGCCCTATGCTCTCTAAGCTGAGTTTTTTCGATGTTTCAGGACACACCGTACACTTCTGCAGAGTGGCTGTTGGCAATTTACATCCCGCCCATCAGCGTAGCAAGGCTCCCGTTTCTCCATGGCCTGTCCTGCATTTCTGGTTTTGACACTTTATTCAGCATGGCCCTTTTGACCGATGGGAAGCGAGACTTCTTTGTAGCGCTGATTTGCCTTTCCAGGTTGCTTGGTTGGCCAAAAAGGGCGTATGCGTTTTTTCCTGAATATATTCAGGAAAAAACGCATACGCCCTTTTTGGCCAAGGGCATCATTGTCGAGGTTTTGCCGCTTTTCCCGTGCTTTAAAGGCGATTCGAATCTACCTCCTGAAATCTGTTTCCTGCAATTCTGCCTTGCTTTCAAATCCTCTCTGTTGTCTTCCGTCAATATATTTGTGGACGAGAGTTATCATTTATAACTCTGCAGGTTTGTGAATTGCAGTGCCCCTGAGCTCCATTTTTCAACTCGCTTTCTTGGGAGCTGGCCGCAAAAGCGCAGGATTGCTTCAGGCCCTATTCTGGTCCCGGGCGGCAGGCTGAGGCTGTGGTTAATTCTTCTTCCTGATGGGAAAATAGAGTGACCTGTGCCTGTCCCCACACCTAGAGCTAGTGTCTCATTGGTTCCCCCACTTCCCGTTCATCCTCAGGACAAATTGCAACCTGTACGGAACAGGAGGTTAAAGGTGCTGATTCTCAAGGAGGGAGATTGCTAGTAAAGCGGCTGGAATGGCGAACCCGAGCACAAGGAGATGAGAAATGAGGTGCCTTTTAGAAACCTTTCCCGATCACACGATGTACCATCTTCTGGGATTCTCATGCATGTTTTCGATGTAGGAAGATGCCCTTGAACCTGGAGATTTGGGACCCATGGGATGGGTACCACGCAGTATTACTCTAAAGGGTCTGCATTTGCTCACCCAACCTCACCAAACCTCTCAGCCCCAAGAGTGTCCACCCTTATGCCTCAATCAGCTGTGGGTCTAGATATGGTCAATCCAGGTGGCATCACAGCCCTTGAACGAATTTTGTAAGAATTTCTCTCTCTTTCACTGTCTTTGTTTCACGGGATTTTAAAAGTGATTGATTTTTATAAAGGGGTTTAGCTGCTTTTCACTGCTGTGTTTATGCCGCTTTACACCCACTTGACTCACTTACAGAGGGATATCAGTACATAGGTTTTAAGATTCTTACTAGTCAGATATATTCTTGGGCGGTGAATAGGGGGTTTTGAGTCCAGATCACTGAGCAAGGAGTAGGTCTTGTCTATTACATATTGGGTTTATGGAACGGTCTCTGAGCTAATTTGAAACCCTTGTTTTATGCATCACCCCACCTCACCTTTCCCGTTAAGCAGCCATAGTGTGTTTTCTAAACGTGTGACTCTGTTCTGTTTTGTAATTCAGTTCAAGGGTAGCGGTTTTTACATTCCCTCTATAAGTGATATCTTATGATAAGTGTCTTTTTCTGTGTGACTTATTTCACTTAGAATCGTCGTACCTAAATCCACTCATCATGCTGCTACTAGCCTTATGACGTTGATTTCATGGCTGAGTGATATTCCATTGTACAAAAGGACCACAACTTCTTTATCCATTTTTCTCTTTCCTGGGATATTTAAGGTGTAACGAAGTGGAGGTTCTTGTCAACAGAGCAGCCCTAAACTTTGGGGTGCCTGTGTCTTGCTGATTTTTAGTTTTCCCAATTTATACGCCCGTGAGTGGAAGTGCCCTATGCTCTCTAAGCTGAGTTTTTTCGATGTTTCAGGACACACCGTACACTTCTGCAGAGTGGCTGTTGGCAATTTACATCCCGCCCATCACCGTAGCAAGGCTCCCGTTTCTCCATGGCCTGTCCTGCATTTCTGGTTTTGACACTTTATTCAGCATGGCCCTTTTGACCGATGGGAAGCGAGACTTCCTTGTAGCGCTGATTTGCCTTTCCAGGTTGCTTGGTTGGCCAAAAAGGGCGTATGCGTTTTTTCCTGAATATATTCAGGAAAAAACGCATACGCCCTTTTTGGCCAAGGGCATCATTGTCGAGGTTTTGCCGCTTTTCCCGTGCTTTAAAGGCGATTCGAATCTACCTCCTGAAATCTGTTTCCTGCAATTCTGCCTTGCTTTCAAATCCTCTCTGTTGTCTTCCGTCAATATATTTGTGGACGAGAGTTATCATTTATAACTCTGCAGGTTTGTGAATTGCAGTGCCCCTGAGCTCCATTTTTCAACTCGCTTTCTTGGGAGCTGGCCGCAAAAGCGCAGGATTGCTTCAGGCCCTATTCTGGTCCCGGGCGGCAGGCTGAGCCTGTGGTTAATTCTTCTTCCTGATGGGAAAATAGAGTGACCTGTGCCTGTCCCAACACCTAGAGCTAGTGTCTCATTGGTTCCCCCTCTTCCCGTTCATCCTCAGGACAAATTGCAACCTGTACGGAACAGGAGGTTAAAGGTGCTGATTCTCAAGGAGGGAGATTGCTAGTAAAGCGGCTGGAATGGCGAACCCGAGCACAAGGAGATGAGAAATGAGGTGCGTTTTAGAAACCTTTCCCGATCACACGATGTACCATCTTCTGGGATTCTCATGCATGTTTTCGATGTAGGAAGATGCCCTTGAACCTGGAGATTTGGGACCCATGGGATGGGTACCACGCAGTATTACTCTAAAGGGTCTGCGTTTGCTCACCCAACCTCACCAAACCTCTCAGCCCCAAGAGTGTCCACCCTTATGCCTCAATCAGCTGTGGGTCTAGATATGGTCAATCCAGGTGGCATCACAGCCCTTGAACGAATTTTGTAAGAATTTCTCTCTCTTTCACTGTCTTTGTTTCACGGGATTTTAAAAGTGATTGATTTTTATAAAGGGGTTTAGCTGCTTTTCACTGCTGTGTTTATGCCGCTTTACACCCACTTGACTCACTTACAGAGGGATATCAGTACATAGGTTTTAAGATTCTTACTAGTCAGATATATTCTTGGGCGGTGAATAGGGGGTTTTGAGTCCAGATCA
The DNA here is from genome assembly GCF_965194805.1 of Balaenoptera borealis. Classification (NCBI taxonomy): domain Eukaryota; kingdom Metazoa; phylum Chordata; class Mammalia; order Artiodactyla; family Balaenopteridae; genus Balaenoptera; species Balaenoptera borealis. The sequence goes on along the minus strand of NC_138867.1, from coordinate 141,889,604 downwards.
CTGAGCAAAGAGTAGGTCTTGTCTATTACATATTGGGTTTATGGAACGGTCTCTGAGCTAATTTGAAACCCTTGTTTTATGCATCACCCCACCTCACCTTACCCGTTAAGCAGCCATAGTGTGTTTTCTAAACGTGTGACTCTGTTCTGTTTTGTAATTCAGTTCAAGGGTAGCGGTTTTTACATTCCCTCTATAAGTGATATCTTATGATAAGTGTCTTTTTCTGTGTGACTTATTTCACTTAGAATCGTCGTACCTAAATCCACTCATCATGCTGCTACTAGCCTTATGACGTTGATTTCATGGCTGAGTGATATTCCATTGTACAAAAGGACCACAACTTCTTTATCCATTTTTCTCTTTCCTGGGATATTTAAGGTGTAACGAAGTGGAGGTTCTTGTCAACAGAGCAGCCCTAAACTTTGGGGTGCCTGTGCCTTGCTGATTTTTAGTTTTCCCAATTTATACGCCCGTGAGTGGAAGTGCCCTATGCTCTCTAAGCTGAGTTTTTTCGATGTTTCAGGACACACCGTACACTTCTGCAGAGTGGCTGTTGGCAATTTACATCCCGCCCATCAGCGTAGCAAGGCTCCCGTTTCTCCATGGCCTGTCCTGCATTTCTGGTTTTGACACTTTATTCAGCATGGCCCTTTTGACCGATGGGAAGCGAGACTTCTTTGTAGCGCTGATTTGCCTTTCCAGGTTGCTTGGTTGGCCAAAAAGGGCGTATGCGTTTTTTCCTGAATATATTCAGGAAAAAACGCATACGCCCTTTTTGGCCAAGGGCATCATTGTCGAGGTTTTGCCGCTTTTCCCGTGCTTTAAAGGCGATTCGAATCTACCTCCTGAAATCTGTTTCCTGCAATTCTGCCTTGCTTTCAAGTCCTCTTCGTTGTCTTCCGTCAATATATTTGTGGACGAGAGTTATCATTTATAACTCTGCAGGTTTGTGAATTGCAGTGCCCCTGAGCTCCATTTTTCAACTCGCTTTCTTGGGAGCTGGCCGCAAAAGCGCAGGATTGCTTCAGGCCCTATTCTGGTCCCGGGCGGCAGGCTGAGCCTGTGGTTAATTCTTCTTCCTGATGGGAAAATAGAGTGACCTGTGCCTGTCCCAACACCTAGAGCTAGTGTCTCATTGGTTCCCCCTCTTCCCGTTCATCCTCAGGACAAATTGCAACCTGTACGGAACAGGAGGTTAAAGGTGCTGATTCTCAAGGAGGGAGATTGCTAGTAAAGCGGCTGGAATGGCGAACCCGAGCACAAGGAGATGAGAAATGAGGTGCGTTTTAGAAACCTTTCCCGATCACACGGTGTACCATCTTCTGGGATTCTCATGCATGTTTTCGATGTAGGAAGATGCCCTTGAACCTGGAGATTTGGGACCCATGGGATGGGTACCACGCAGTATTACTCTAAAGGGTCTGCGTTTGCTCACCCAACCTCACCAAACCTCTCAGCCCCAAGAGTGTCCACCCTTATGCCTCAATCAGCTGTGGGTCTAGATATGGTCAATCCAGGTGGCATCACAGCCCTTGAACGAATTTTGTAAGAATTTCTCTCTCTTTCACTGTCTTTGTTTCACGGGATTTTAAAAGTGATTGATTTTTATAAAGGGGTTTAGCTGCTTTTCACTGCTGTGTTTATGCCGCTTTACACCCACTTGACTCACTTACAGAGGGATATCAGTACATAGGTTTTAAGATTCTTACTAGTCAGATATATTCTTGGGCGGTGAATAGGGGGTTTTGAGTCCAGATCACTGAGCAAAGAGTAGGTCTTGTCTATTACATATTGGGTTTATGGAACGGTCTCTGAGCTAATTTGAAACCCTTGTTTTATGCATCACCCCACCTCACCTTACCCGTTAAGCAGCCATAGTGTGTTTTCTAAACGTGTGACTCTGTTCTGTTTTGTAATTCAGTTCAAGGGTAGCGGTTTTTACATTCCCTCTATAAGTGATATCTTATGATAAGTGTCTTTTTCTGTGTGACTTATTTCACTTAGAATCGTCGTACCTAAATCCACTCATCATGCTGCTACTAGCCTTATGACGTTGATTTCATGACTGAGTGATATTCCATTGTACAAAAGGACCACAACTTCTTTATCCATTTTTCTCTTTCCTGGGATATTTAAGGTGTAACGAAGTGGAGGTTCTTGTCAACAGAGCAGCCCTAAACTTTGGGGTGCCTGTGCCTTGCTGATTTTTAGTTTTCCCAATTTATACGCCCGTGAGTGGAAGTGCCCTATGCTCTCTAAGCTGAGTTTTTTCGATGTTTCAGGACACACCGTACACTTCTGCAGAGTGGCTGTTGGCAATTTACATCCCGCCCATCAGCGTAGCAAGGCTCCCGTTTCTCCATGGCCTGTCCTGCATTTCTGGTTTTGACACTTTATTCAGCATGGCCCTTTTGACCGATGGGAAGCGAGACTTCTTTGTAGCGCTGATTTGCCTTTCCAGGTTGCTTGGTTGGCCAAAAAGGGCGTATGCGTTTTTTCCTGAATATATTCAGGAAAAAACGCATACGCCCTTTTTGGCCAAGGGCATCATTGTCGAGGTTTTGCCGCTTTTCCCGTGCTTTAAAGGCGATTCGAATCTACCTCCTGAAATCTGTTTCCTGCAATTCTGCCTTGCTTTCAAATCCTCTTCGTTGTCTTCCGTCAATATATTTGTGGACGAGAGTTATCATTTATAACTCTGCAGGTTTGTGAATTGCAGTGCCCCTGAGCTCCATTTTTCAACTCGCTTTCTTGGGAGCTGGCCGCAAAAGCGCAGGATTGCTTCAGGCCCTATTCTGGTCCCGGGCGGCAGGCTGAGCCTGTGGTTAATTCTTCTTCCTGATGGGAAAATAGAGTGACCTGTGCCTGTCCCAACACCTAGAGCTAGTGTCTCATTGGTTCCCCCTCTTCCCGTTCATCCTCAGGACAAATTGCAACCTGTACGGAACAGGAGGTTAAAGGTGCTGATTCTCAAGGAGGGAGATTGCTAGTAAAGCGGCTGGAATGGCGAACCCGAGCACAAGGAGATGAGAAATGAGGTGCGTTTTAGAAACCTTTCCCGATCACACGGTGTACCATCTTCTGGGATTCTCATGCATGTTTTCGATGTAGGAAGATGCCCTTGAACCTGGAGATTTGGGACCCATGGGATGGGTACCACGCAGTATTACTCTAAAGGGTCTGCGTTTGCTCACCCAACCTCACCAAACCTCTCAGCCCCAAGAGTGTCCACCTTTATGTCTCAATCAGCTGTGGGTCTAGATATGGTCAATCCAGGTGGCATCACAGCCCTTGAACGAATTTTGTAAGAATTTCTCTCTCTTTCACTGTCTTTGTTTCACGGGTTTTTAAAAGTGATTGATTTTTATAAAGGGGTTTAGCTGCTTTTCACTGCTGTGTTTATGCCGCTTTACACCCACTTGACTCACTTACAGAGGGATATCAGTACATAGGTTTTAAGATTCTTACTAGTCAGATATATTCTTGGGCGGTGAATAGGGGGTTTTGAGTCCAGATCACTGAGCAAGGAGTAGGTCTTGTCTATTACATATTGGGTTTATGGAACGGTCTCTTAGCTAATTTGAAACCCTTGTTTCATGCATCACCCCACCTCACCTTTCCCGTTAAGCAGCCATAGTGTGTTTTCTAAACGTGTGACTCTGTTCTGTTTTGTAATTCAGTTCAAGGGTAGCGGTTTTTACATTCCCTCTATAAGTGATATCTTATGATAAGTGTCTTTTTCTGTGTGACTTATTTCACTTAGAATCGTCGTACCTAAATCCACTCATCATGCTGCTACTAGCCTTATGACGTTGATTTCATGGCTGAGTGATATTCCATTGTACAAAAGGACCACAACTTCTTTATCCATTTTTCTCTTTCCTGGGATATTTAAGGTGTAACGAAGTGGAGGTTCTTGTCAACAGAGCAGCCCTAAACTTTGGGGTGCCTGTGCCTTGCTGATTTTTAGTTTTCCCAATTTATACGCCCGTGAGTGGAAGTGCCCTATGCTCTCTAAGCTGAGTTTTTTCGATGTTTCAGGACACACCGTACACTTCTGCAGAGTGGCTGTTGGCAATTTACATCCCGCCCATCACCGTAGCAAGGCTCCCGTTTCTCCATGGCCTGTCCAGCATTTCTGGTTTTGACACTTTATTCAGCATGGCCCTTTTGACCGATGGGAAGCGAGACTTCTTTGTAGCGCTGATTTGCCTTTCCAGGTTGCTTGGTTGGCCAAAAAGGGCGTATGCGTTTTTTCCTGAATATATTCAGGAAAAAACGCATACGCCCTTTTTGGCCAAGGGCATCATTGTCGAGGTTTTGCCGCTTTTCCCGTGCTTTAAAGCGATTCGAATCTACCTCCTGAAATCTGTTTCCTGCAATTCTGCCTTGCTTTCAAATCCTTTTCGTTGTCTTCCGTCAATATATTTGTGGACGAGAGTTATCATTTATAACTCTGCAGGTTTGTGAATTGCAGTGCCCCTGAGCTCCATTTTTCAACTCGCTTTCTTGAGAGCTGGCCGCAAAAGCGCAGGATTGCTTCAGGCCCTATTCTGGTCCCGGGCGGCAGGCTGAGGCTGTGGTTAATTCTTCTTCCTGATGGGAAAATAGAGTGACCTGTGCCTGTCCCAACACCTAGAGCTAGTGTCTCATTGGTTCCCCCTCTTCCCGTTCATCCTCAGGACAAATTGCAACCTGTACGGAACAGGAGGTTAAAGGTGCTGATTCTCAAGGAGGGAGATTGCTAGTAAAGCGGCTGGAATGGCGAACCCGAGCACAAGGAGATGAGAAATGAGGTGCGTTTTAGAAACCTTTCCCGATCACACGATGTACCATCTTCTGGGATTCTCATGCATGTTTTCGATGTAGGAAGATGCCCTTGAACCTGGAGATTTGGGACCCATGGGATGGGTACCACGCAGTATTACTCTAAAGGGTCTGCATTTGCTCACCCAACCTCACCAAACCTCTCAGCCCCAAGAGTGTCCACCCTTATGCCTCAATCAGCTGTGGGTCTAGATATGGTCAATCCAGGTGGCATCACAGCCCTTGAACGAATTTTGTAAGAATTTCTCTCTCTTTCACTGTCTTTGTTTCACGGGTTTTTAAAAGTGATTGATTTTTATAAAGGGGTTTAGCTGCTTTTCACTGCTGTGTTTATGCCGCTTTACACCCACTTGACTCACTTACAGAGGGATATCAGTACATAGGTTTTAAGATTCTTACTAGTCAGATATATTCTTGGGCGGTGAATAGGGGGTTTTGAGTCCAGATCACTGAGCAAGGAGTAGGTCTTGTCTATTACATATTGGGTTTATGGAACGGTCTCTGAGCTAATTTGAAACCCTTGTTTTAGGCATCACCCCACCTCACCTTTCCCGTTAAGCAGCCATAGTGTGTTTTCTAAACGTGTGACTCTGTTCTGTTTTGTAATTCAGTTCAAGGGTAGCGGTTTTTACATTCCCTCTATAAGTGATATCTTATGATAAGTGTCTTTTTCTGTGTGACTTATTTCACTTAGAATCGTCGTACCTAAATCCACTCATCATGCTGCTACTAGCCTTATGACGTTGATTTCATGGCTGAGTGATATTCCATTGTACAAAAGGACCACAACTTCTTTATCCATTTTTCTCTTTCCTGGGATATTTAAGGTGTAACGAAGTGGAGGTTCTTGTCAACAGAGCAGCCCTAAACTTTGGGGTGCCTGTGTCTTGCTGATTTTTAGTTTTCCCAATTTATACGCCCGTGAGTGGAAGTGCCCTATGCTCTCTAAGCTGAGTTTTTTCGATGTTTCAGGACACACCGTACACTTCTGCAGAGTGGCTGTTGGCAATTTACATCCCGCCCATCAGCGTAGCAAGGCTCCCGTTTCTCCATGGCCTGTCCTGCATTTCTGGTTTTGACACTTTATTCAGCATGGCCCTTTTGACCGATGGGAAGCGAGACTTCCTTGTAGCGCTGATTTGCCTTTCCAGGTTGCTTGGTTGGCCAAAAAGGGCGTATGCGTTTTTTCCTGAATATATTCAGGAAAAAACGCATACGCCCTTTTTGGCCAAGGGCATCATTGTCGAGGTTTTGCCGCTTTTCCCGTGCTTTAAAGGCGATTCGAATCTACCTCCTGAAATCTGTTTCCTGCAATTCTGCCTTGCTTTCAAATCCTCTCTGTTGTCTTCCGTCAATATATTTGTGGACGAGAGTTATCATTTATAACTCTGCAGGTTTGTGAATTGCAGTGCCCCTGAGCTCCATTTTTCAACTCGCTTTCTTGGGAGCTGGCCGCAAAAGCGCAGGATTGCTTCAGGCCCTATTCTGGTCCCGGGCGGCAGGCTGAGGCTGTGGTTAATTCTTCTTCCTGATGGGAAAATAGAGTGACCTGTGCCTGTCCCAACACCTAGAGCTAGTGTCTCATTGGTTCCCCCTCTTCCCGTTCATCCTCAGGACAAATTGCAACCTGTACGGAACAGGACGTTAAAGGTGCTGATTCTCAAGGAGGGAGATTGCTAGTAAAGCGGCTGGAATGGCGAACCCGAGCACAAGGAGATGAGAAATGAGGTGCGTTTTAGAAACCTTTCCCGATCACACGGTGTACCATCTTCTGGGATTCTCATGCATGTTTTCGATGTAGGAAGATGCCCTTGAACCTGGAGATTTGGGACCCATGGGATGGGTACCACGCAGTATTACTCTAAAGGGTCTGCGTTTGCTCACCCAACCTCACCAAACCTCTCAGCCCCAAGAGTGTCCACCCTTATGCCTCAATCAGCTGTGGGTCTAGATATGGTCAATCCAGGTGGCATCACAGCCCTTGAACGAATTTTGTAAGAATTTCTCTCTCTTTCACTGTCTTTGTTTCACGGGTTTTTAAAAGTGATTGATTTTTATAAAGGGGTTTAGCTGCTTTTCACTGCTGTGTTTATGCCGCTTTACACCCACTTGACTCACTTACAGAGGGATATCAGTACATAGGTTTTAAGATTCTTACTAGTCAGATATATTCTTGGGCGGTGAATAGGGGGTTTTGAGTCCAGATCACTGAGCAAGGAGTAGGTCTTGTCTATTACATATTGGGTTTATGGAACGGTCTCTGAGCTAATTTGAAACCCTTGTTTTATGCATCACCCCACCTCACCTTTCCCGTTAAGCAGCCATAGTGTGTTTTCTAAACGTGTGACTCTGTTCTGTTTTGTAATTCAGTTCAAGGGTAGCGGTTTTTACATTCCCTCTATAAGTGATATCTTATGATAAGTGTCTTTTTCTGTGTGACTTATTTCACTTAGAATCGTCGTACCTAAATCCACTCATCATGCTGCTACTAGCCTTATGACGTTGATTTCATGACTGAGTGATATTCCATTGTACAAAAGGACCACAACTTCTTTATCCATTTTTCTCTTTCCTGGGATATTTAAGGTGTAACGAAGTGGAGGTTCTTGTCAACAGAGCAGCCCTAAACTTTGGGGTGCCTGTGCCTTGCTGATTTTTAGTTTTCCCAATTTATACGCCCGTGAGTGGAAGTGCCCTATGCTCTCTAAGCTGAGTTTTTTCGATGTTTCAGGACACACTGTACACTTCTGCAGAGTGGCTGTTGGCAATTTACATCCCGCCCATCAGCGTAGCAAGGCTCCCGTTTCTCCATGGCCTGTCCTGCATTTCTGGTTTTGACACTTTATTCAGCATGGCCCTTTTGACCGATGGGAAGCGAGACTTCTTTGTAGCGCTGATTTGCCTTTCCAGGTTGCTTGGTTGGCCAAAAAGGGCGTATGCGTTTTTTCCTGAATATATTCAGGAAAAAACGCATACGCCCTTTTTCGCCAAGGGCATCATTGTCGAGGTTTTGCCGCTTTTCCCGTGCTTTAAAGGCGATTCGAATCTACCTCCTGAAATCTGTTTCCTGCAATTCTGCCTTGCTTTCAAATCCTCTCTGTTGTCTTCCGTCAATATATTTGTGGACGAGAGTTATCATTTATAACTCTGCAGGTTTGTGAATTGCAGTGCCCCTGAGCTCCATTTTTCAACTCGCTTTCTTGGGAGCTGGCCGCAAAAGCGCAGGATTGCTTCAGGCTCTATTCTGGTCCCGGGCGGGAGGCTGAGGCTGTGGGTAATTCTTCTTCCTGATGGGAAAATAGAGTGACCTGTGCCTGTCCCAACACCTAGAGCTAGTGTCTCATTGGTTCCCCCTCTTCCCGTTCATCCTCAGGACAAATTGCAACCTGTACGGAACAGGAGGTTAAAGGTGCTGATTCTCAAGGAGGGAGATTGCTAGTAAAGCGGCTGGAATGGCGAACCCGAGCACAAGGAGATGAGAAATGAGGTGCGTTTTAGAAACCTTTCCCGATCACACGATGTACCATCTTCTGGGATTCTCATGCATGTTTTCGATGTAGGAAGATGCCCTTGAACCTGGAGATTTGGGACCCATGGGATGGGTACCACGCAGTATTACTCTAAAGGGTCTGCGTTTGCTCACCCAACCTCACCAAACCTCTCAGCCCCAAGAGTGTCCACCCTTATGCCTCAATCAGCTGTGGGTCTAGATATGGTCAATCCAGGTGGCATCACAGCCCTTGAACGAATTTTGTAAGAATTTCTCTCTCTTTCACTGTCTTTGTTTCACGGGATTTTAAAAGTGATTGATTTTTATAAAGGGGTTTAGCTGCTTTTCACTGCTGTGTTTATGCCGCTTTACACCCACTTGACTCACTTACAGAGGGATATCAGTACATAGGTTTTAAGATTCTTACTAGTCAGATATATTCTTGGGCGGTGAATAGGGGGTTTTGAGTCCAGATCACTGAGCAAGGAGTAGGTCTTGTCTATTACATATTGGGTTTATGGAACGGTCTCTGAGCTAATTTGAAACCCTTGTTTTATGCATCACCCCACCTCACCTTACCCGTTAAGCAGCCATAGTGTGTTTTCTAAACGTGTGACTCTGTTCTGTTTTGTAATTCAGTTCAAGGGTAGCGGTTTTTACATTCCCTCTATAAGTGATATCTTATGATAAGTGTCTTTTTCTGTGTGACTTATTTCACTTAGAATCGTCGTACCTAAATCCACTCATCATGCTGCTACTAGCCTTATGACGTTGATTTCATGGCTGAGTGATATTCCATTGTACAAAAGGACCACAACTTCTTTATCCATTTTTCTCTTTCCTGGGATATTTAAGGTGTAACGAAGTGGAGGTTCTTGTCAACAGAGCAGCCCTAAACTTTGGGGTGCCTGTGCCTTGCTGATTTTTAGTTTTCCCAATTTATACGCCCGTGAGTGGAAGTGCCCTATGCTCTCTAAGCTGAGTTTTTTCGATGTTTCAGGACACACCGTACACTTCTGCAGAGTGGCTGTTGGCAATTTACATCCCGCCCATCACCGTAGCAAGGCTCCCGTTTCTCCATGGCCTGTCCTGCATTTCTGGTTTTGACACTTTATTCAGCATGGCCCTTTTGACCGATGGGAAGCGAGACTTCTTTCTAGCGCTGATTTGCCTTTCCAGGTTGCTTGGTTGGCCAAAAAGGGCGTATGCGTTTTTTCCTGAATATATTCAGGAAAAAACGCATACGCCCTTTTTGGCCAAGGGCATCATTGTCGAGGTTTTGCCGCTTTTCCCGTGCTTTAAAGGCGATTCGAATCTACCTCCTGAAATCTGTTTCCTGCAATTCTGCCTTGCTTTCAAATCCTCTCTGTTGTCTTCCGTCAATATATTTGTGGACGAGAGTTATCATTTATAACTCTGCAGGTTTGTGAATTGCAGTGCCCCTGAGCTCCATTTTTCAACTCGCTTTCTTGGGAGCTGGCCGCAAAAGCGCAGGATTGCTTCAGGCCCTATTCTGGTCCCGGGCGGCAGGCTGAGCCTGTGGTTAATTCTTCTTCCTGATGGGAAAATAGAGTGACCTGTGCCTGTCCCAACACCTAGAGCTAGTGTCTCATTGGTTCCCCCTCTTCCCGTTCATCCTCAGGACAAATTGCAACCTGTACGGAACAGGAGGTTAAAGGTGCTGATTCTCAAGGAGGGAGATTGCTAGTAAAGCGGCTGGAATGGCGAACCCGAGCACAAGGAGATGAGAAATGAGGTGCGTTTTAGAAACCTTTCCCGATCACACGGTGTACCATCTTCTGGGATTCTCATGCATGTTTTCGATGTAGGAAGATGCCCTTGAACCTGGAGATTTGGGACCCATGGGATGGGTACCACGCAGTATTACTCTAAAGGGTCTGCGTTTGCTCACCCAACCTCACCAAACCTCTCAGCCCCAAGAGTGTCCACCCTTATGCCTCAATCAGCTGTGGGTCTAGATATGGTCAATCCAGGTGGCATCACAGCCCTTGAACGAATTTTGTAAGAATTTCTCTCTCTTTCACTGTCTTTGTTTCACGGGATTTTAAAAGTGATTGATTTTTATAAAGGGGTTTAGCTGCTTTTCACTGCTGTGTTTATGCCGCTTTACACCCACTTGACTCACTTACAGAGGGATATCAGTACATAGGTTTTAAGATTCTTACTAGTCAGATATATTCTTGGGCGGTGAATAGGGGGTTTTGAGTCCAGATCACTGAGCAAGGAGTAGGTCTTGTCTATTACATATTGGGTTTATGGAACGGTCTCTGAGCTAATTTGAAACCCTTGTTTTATGCATCACCCCACCTCACCTTACCCGTTAAGCAGCCATAGTGTGTTTTCTAAACGTGTGACTCTGTTCTGTTTTGTAATTCAGTTCAAGGGTAGCGGTTTTTACATTCCCTCTATAAGTGATATCTTATGATAAGTGTCTTTTTCTGTGTGACTTATTTCACTTAGAATCGTCGTACCTAAATCCACTCATCATGCTGCTACTAGCCTTATGACGTTGATTTCATGGCTGAGTGATATTCCATTGTACAAAAGGACCACAACTTCTTTATCCATTTTTCTCTTTCCTGGGATATTTAAGGTGTAACGAAGTGGAGGTTCTTGTCAACAGAGCAGCCCTAAACTTTGGGGTGCCTGTGTCTTGCTGATTTTTAGTTTTCCCAATTTATACGCCCGTGAGTGGAAGTGCCCTATGCTCTCTAAGCTGAGTTTTTTCGATGTTTCAGGACACACCGTACACTTCTGCAGAGTGGCTGTTGGCAATTTACATCCCGCCCATCACCGTAGCAAGGCTCCCGTTTCTCCATGGCCTGTCCTGCATTTCTGGTTTTGACACTTTATTCAGCATGGCCCTTTTGACCGATGGGAAGCGAGACTTCCTTGTAGCGCTGATTTGCCTTTCCAGGTTGCTTGGTTGGCCAAAAAGGGCGTGTGCGTTTTTTCCTGAATATATTCAGGAAAAAACGCATACGCCCTTTTTGGCCAAGGGCATCATTGTCGAGGTTTTGCCGCTTTTCCCGTGCTTTAAAGGCGATTCGAATCTACCTCCTGAAATCTGTTTCCTGCAATTCTGCCTTGCTTTCAAATCCTCTCTGTTGTCTTCCGTCAATATATTTGTGGACGAGAGTTATCATTTATAACTCTGCAGGTTTGTGAATTGCAGTGCCCCTGAGCTCCATTTTTCAACTCGCTTTCTTGGGAGCTGGCCGCAAAAGCGCAGGATTGCTTCAGGCCCTATTCTGGTCCCGGGCGGCAGGCTGAGCCTGTGGTTAATTCTTCTTCCTGATGGGAAAATAGAGTGACCTGTGCCTGTCCCAACACCTAGAGCTAGTGTCTCATTGGTTCCCCCTCTTCCCGTTCATCCTCAGGACAAATTGCAACCTGTACGGAACAGGAGGTTAAAGGTGCTGATTCTCAAGGAGGGAGATTGCTAGTAAAGCGGCTGGAATGGCGAACCCGAGCACAAGGAGATGAGAAATGAGGTGCGTTTTAGAAACCTTTCCCGATCACACGATGTACCATCTTCTGGGATTCTCATGCATGTTTTCGATGTAGGAAGATGCCCTTGAACCTGGAGATTTGGGACCCATGGGATGGGTACCACACAGTATTACTCTAAAGGGTCTGCGTTTGCTCACCCAACCTCACCAAACCTCTCAGCCCCAAGAGTGTCCACCCTTATGCCTCAATCAGCTGTGGGTCTAGATATGGTCAATCCAGGTGGCATCACAGCCCTTGAACGAATTTTGTAAGAATTTCTCTCTCTTTCACTGTCTTTGTTTCACGGGTTTTTAAAAGTGATTGATTTTTATAAAGGGGTTTAGCTGCTTTTCACTGCTGTGTTTATGCCGCTTTACACCCACTTGACTCACTTACAGAGGGATATCAGTACATAGGTTTTAAGATTCTTACTAGTCAGATATATTCTTGGGCGGTGAATAGGGGGTTTTGAGTCCAGATCACTGAGCAAGGAGTAGGTCTTGTCTATTACATATTGGGTTTATGGAACGGTCTCTGAGCTAATTTGAAACCCTTGTTTTAGGCATCACCCCACCTCACCTTTCCCGTTAAGCAGCCATAGTGTGTTTTCTAAACGTGTGACTCTGTTCTGTTTTGTAATTCAGTTCAAGGGTAGCGGTTTTTACATTCCCTCTATAAGTGATATCTTATGATAAGTGTCTTTTTCTGTGTGACTTATTTCACTTAGAATCGTCGTACCTAAATCCACTCATCATGCTGCTACTAGCCTTATGACGTTGATTTCATGACTGAGTGATATTCCATTGTACAAAAGGACCACAACTTCTTTATCCATTTTTCTCTTTCCTGGGATATTTAAGGTGTAACGAAGTGGAGGTTCTTGTCAACAGAGCAGCCCTAAACTTTGGGGTGCCTGTGCCTTGCTGATTTTTAGTTTTCCCAATTTATACGCCCGTGAGTGGAAGTGCCCTATGCTCTCTAAGCTGAGTTTTTTCGATGTTTCAGGACACACCGTACACTTCTGCAGAGTGGCTGTTGGCAATTTACATCCCGCCCATCAGCGTAGCAAGGCTCCCGTTTCTCCATGGCCTGTCCTGCATTTCTGGTTTTGACACTTTATTCAGCATGGCCCTTTTGACCGATGGGAAGCGAGACTTCTTTGTAGGGATGATTTGCCTTTCCAGGTTGCTTGGTTGGCCAAAAAGGGCGTATGCGTTTTTTCCTGAATATATTCAGGAAAAAACGCATACGCCCTTTTTGGCCAAGGGCATCATTGTCGAGGTTTTGCCGCTTTTCCCGTGCTTTAAAGGCGATTCGAATCTACCTCCTGAAATCTGTTTCCTGCAATTCTGCCTTGCTTTCAAATCCTCTCTGTTGTCTTCCGTCAATATATTTGTGGACGAGAGTTATCATTTATAACTCTGCAGGTTTGTGAATTGCAGTGCCCCTGAGCTCCATTTTTCAACTCGCTTTCTTGGGAGCTGGCCGCAAAAGCGCAGGATTGCTTCAGGCCCTATTCTGGTCCCGGGCGGCAGGCTGAGCCTGTGGTTAATTCTTCTTCCTGATGGGAAAATAGAGTGACCTGTGCCTGTCCCAACACCTAGAGCTAGTGTCTCATTGGTTCCCCCTCTTCCCGTTCATCCTCAGGACAAATTGCAACCTGTACGGAACAGGAGGTTAAAGGTGCTGATTCTCAAGGAGGGAGATTGCTAGTAAAGCGGCTGGAATGGCGAACCCGAGCACAAGGAGATGAGAAATGAGGTGCGTTTTAGAAACCTTTCCCGATCACACGGTGTACCATCTTCTGGGATTCTCATGCATGTTTTCGATGTAGGAAGATGCCCTTGAACCTGGAGATTTGGAACCCATGGGATGGGTACCACGCAGTATTACTCTAAAGGGTCTGCGTTTGCTCACCCAACCTCACCAAACCTCTCAGCCCCAAGAGTGTCCTCCCTTATGTCTCAATCAGCTGTGGGTCTAGATATGGTCAATCCAGGTGGCATCACAGCCCTTGAACGAATTTTGTAAGAATTTCTCTCTCTTTCACTGTCTTTGTTTCATGGGTTTTTAAAAGTTATTGATTTTTATAAAGGGGTTTAGCTGCTTTTCACTGCTGTGTTTATGCCGCTTTACACCCACTTGACTCACTTACAGAGACATATCAATACATAGGTTTTAAGATTCTTACTAGTCAGATATATTCTTGGGCGGTGAATAGGGGGTTTTGAGTCCAGATCACTGAGCAAGGAGTAGGTCTTGTCTATTACATATTGGGTTTATGGAACGGTCTCTGAGCTAATTTGAAACCCTTGTTTTATGCATCACCCCACCTCAACTTTCCCGTTAAGCAGCCATAGTGTGGTTTCTAAACGTGTGACTCTGTTCTGTTTTGTAATTCAGTTCAAGGGTAGCGGTTATTACATTCCCTCTATAAGTGATATCTTATGATAAGTGTCTTTTTCTGTGTGACTTATTTCACTTAGAATCGTCGTACCTAAATCCACTCATCATGATGCTACTAGCCTTATGTCGTTGATTTCATGGCTGAGTGACATTCCATTGTACAAAAGGACCACAACTTCTTTATCCATTTTTCTCTTTCCTGGGATATTTAAGGTGTAACGAAGTGGAGGTTCTTGTCAACAGAGCAGCCCTAAACTTTGGGGTGCCTGTGTCTTGCTGATTTTTAGTTTTCCCAATTTATACGCCCATGAGTGGATGTGCCCTATGCTGTCTAAGCTGAGTTTTTTCGATGTTTCAGGACACACCGTACACTTCTCCAGAGTGGCTTTTGGCAATTTACATCCCGCCCATCAGCATAGCAAGGCTCCCGTTTCTCCATGGCCTGTCCTGCATTTCTGGTTTTGACACTTTATTCAGCATGGCCCTTTTGACCGATGGGAAGCGAGACTTCTTTGTAGCGCTGATTTGCCTTTCCAGGTTGCTTGGTTGGCCAAAAAGGGCGTATGCGTTTTTTCCTGAATATATTCAGGAAAAAACGCATACGCCCTTTTTGGCCAAGGGCATCATTGTCGAGGTTTTGCCGCTTTTCCCGCGCTTTAAAGGCGATTCGAATCTACCTCCTGAAATCTGTTTCCTGCAATTCTGCCTTGCTTTCAAATCCTCTCTGTTGTCTTCCGTCAATATATTTGTGGACGAGAGTTATCATTTATAACTCTGCAGGTTTGTGAATTGCAGTGCCCCTGAGCTCCATTTTTCAACTCGCTTTCTTGGGAGCTGGCCGCAAAAGCGCAGGATTGCTTCAGGCCCTATTCTGGTCCCGGGCGGCAGGCTGAGGCTGTGGTTAATTCTTCTTCCTGATGGGAAAATAGAGTGACCTGTGCCTGTCCCCACACCTAGAGCTAGTGTCTCATTGGTTCCCCCTCTTCCCGTTCATCCTCAGGACAAATTGCAACCTGTACGGAACAGGAGGTTAAAGGTGCTGATTCTCAAGGAGGGAGATTGCTAGTAAAGCGGCTGGAATGGCGAACCCGAGCACAAGGAGATGAGAAATGAGGTGCCTTTTAGAAACCTTTCCCGATCACACGATGTACCATCTTCTGGGATTCTCATGCATGTTTTCGATGTAGGAAGATGCCCTTGAACCTGGAGATTTGGAACCCATGGGATGGGTACCACGCAGTATTACTCTAAAGGGTCTGCGTTTGCTCACCCAACCTCACCAAACCTCTCAGCCCCAAGAGTGTCCTCCCTTATGTCTCAATCAGCTGTGGGTCTAGATATGGTCAATCCAGGTGGCATCACAGCCCTTGAACGAATTTTGTAAGAATTTCTCTCTCTTTCACTGTCTTTGTTTCATGGGTTTTTAAAAGTTATTGATTTTTATAAAGGGGTTTAGCTGCTTTTCACTGCTGTGTTTATGCCGCTTTACACCCACTTGACTCACTTACAGAGACATATCAATACATAGGTTTTAAGATTCTTACTAGTCAGATATATTCTTGGGCGGTGAATAGGGGGTTTTGAGTCCAGATCACTGAGCAAGGAGTAGGTCTTGTCTATTACATATTGGGTTTATGGAACGGTCTCTGAGCTAATTTGAAACCCTTGTTTTATGCATCACCCCACCTCAACTTTCCCGTTAAGCAGCCATAGTGTGGTTTCTAAACGTGTGACTCTGTTCTGTTTTGTAATTCAGTTCAAGGGTAGCGGTTATTACATTCCCTCTATAAGTGATATCTTATGATAAGTGTCTTTTTCTGTGTGACTTATTTCACTTAGAATCGTCGTACCTAAATCCACTCATCATGATGCTACTAGCCTTATGTCGTTGATTTCATGGCTGAGTGACATTCCATTGTACAAAAGGACCACAACTTCTTTATCCATTTTTCTCTTTCCTGGGATATTTAAGGTGTAACGAAGTGGAGGTTCTTGTCAACAGAGCAGCCCTAAACTTTGGGGTGCCTGTGTCTTGCTGATTTTTAGTTTTCCCAATTTATACGCCCATGAGTGGATGTGCCCTATGCTGTCTAAGCTGAGTTTTTTCGATGTTTCAGGACACACCGTACACTTCTCCAGAGTGGCTTTTGGCAATTTACATCCCGCCCATCAGCATAGCAAGGCTCCCGTTTCTCCATGGCCTGTCCTGCATTTCTGGTTTTGACACTTTATTCAGCATGGCCCTTTTGACCGATGGGAAGCGAGACTTCTTTGTAGCGCTGATTTGCCTTTCCAGGTTGCTTGGTTGGCCAAAAAGGGCGTATGCGTTTTTTCCTGAATATATTCAGGAAAAAACGCATACGCCCTTTTTGGCCAAGGGCATCATTGTCGAGGTTTTGCCGCTTTTCCCGCGCTTTAAAGGCGATTCGAATCTACCTCCTGAAATCTGTTTCCTGCAATTCTGCCTTGCTTTCAAATCCTCTCTGTTGTCTTCCGTCAATATATTTGTGGACGAGAGTTATCATTTATAACTCTGCAGGTTTGTGAATTGCAGTGCCCCTGAGCTCCATTTTTCAACTCGCTTTCTTGGGAGCTGGCCGCAAAAGCGCAGGATTGCTTCAGGCCCTATTCTGGTCCCGGGCGGCAGGCTGAGGCTGTGGTTAATTCTTCTTCCTGATGGGAAAATAGAGTGACCTGTGCCTGTCCCCACACCTAGAGCTAGTGTCTCATTGGTTCCCCCTCTTCCCGTTCATCCTCAGGACAAATTGCAACCTGTACGGAACAGGAGGTTAAAGGTGCTGATTCTCAAGGAGGGAGATTGCTAGTAAAGCGGCTGGAATGGCGAACCCGAGCACAAGGAGATGAGAAATGAGGTGCCTTTTAGAAACCTTTCCCGATCACACGATGTACCATCTTCTGGGATTCTCATGCATGTTTTCGATGTAGGAAGATGCCCTTGAACCTGGAGATTTGGGACCCATGGGATGGGTACCACGCAGTATTACTCTAAAGGGTCTGCATTTGCTCACCCAACCTCACCAAACCTCTCAGCCCCAAGAGTGTCCACCCTTATGCCTCAATCAGCTGTGGGTCTAGATATGGTCAATCCAGGTGGCATCACAGCCCTTGAACGAATTTTGTAAGAATTTCTCTCTCTTTCACTGTCTTTGTTTCACGGGATTTTAAAAGTGATTGATTTTTATAAAGGGGTTTAGCTGCTTTTCACTGCTGTGTTTATGCGGCTTTACACCCACTTGACTCACTTACAGAGGGATATCAGTACATAGGTTTTAAGATTCTTACTAGTCAGATATATTCTTGGGCGGTGAATAGGGGGTTTTGAGTCCAGATCACTGAGCAAGGAGTAGGTCTTGTCTATTACATATTGGGTTTATGGAACGGTCTCTGAGCTAATTTGAAACCCTTGTTTTAGGCATCACCCCACCTCACCTTTCCCGTTAAGCAGCCATAGTGTGTTTTCTAAACGTGTGACTCTGTTCTGTTTTGTAATTCAGTTCAAGGGTAGCGGTTTTTACATTCCCTCTATAAGTGATATCTTATGATAAGTGTCTTTTTCTGTGTGACTTATTTCACTTAGAATCGTCGTACCTAAATCCACTCATCATGCTGCTACTAGCCTTATGACGTTGATTTCATGGCTGAGTGATATTCCATTGTACAAAAGGACCACAACTTCTTTATCCATTTTTCTCTTTCCTGGGATATTTAAGGTGTAACGAAGTGGAGGTTCTTGTCAACAGAGCAGCCCTAAACTTTGGGGTGCCTGTGTCTTGCTGATTTTTAGTTTTCCCAATTTATACGCCCGTGAGTGGAAGTGCCCTATGCTCTCTAAGCTGAGTTTTTTCGATGTTTCAGGACACACCGTACACTTCTGCAGAGTGGCTGTTGGCAATTTACATCCCGCCCATCACCGTAGCAAGGCTCCCGTTTCTCCATGGCCTGTCCTGCATTTCTGGTTTTGACACTTTATTCAGCATGGCCCTTTTGACCGATGGGAAGCGAGACTTCCTTGTAGCGCTGATTTGCCTTTCCAGGTTGCTTGGTTGGCCAAAAAGGGCGTATGCGTTTTTTCCTGAATATATTCAGGAAAAAACGCATACGCCCTTTTTGGCCAAGGGCATCATTGTCGAGGTTTTGCCGCTTTTCCCGTGCTTTAAAGGCGATTCGAATCTACCTCCTGAAATCTGTTTCCTGCAATTCTGCCTTGCTTTCAAATCCTCTCTGTTGTCTTCCGTCAATATATTTGTGGACGAGAGTTATCATTTATAACTCTGCAGGTTTGTGAATTGCAGTGCCCCTGAGCTCCATTTTTCAACTCGCTTTCTTGGGAGCTGGCCGCAAAAGCGCAGGATTGCTTCAGGCCCTATTCTGGTCCCGGGCGGCAGGCTGAGCCTGTGGTTAATTCTTCTTCCTGATGGGAAAATAGAGTGACCTGTGCCTGTCCCAACACCTAGAGCTAGTGTCTCATTGGTTCCCCCTCTTCCCGTTCATCCTCAGGACAAATTGCAACCTGTACGGAACAGGAGGTTAAAGGTGCTGATTCTCAAGGAGGGAGATTGCTAGTAAAGCGGCTGGAATGGCGAACCCGAGCACAAGGAGATGAGAAATGAGGTGCGTTTTAGAAACCTTTCCCGATCACACGATGTACCATCTTCTGGGATTCTCATGCATGTTTTCGATGTAGGAAGATGCCCTTGAACCTGGAGATTTGGGACCCATGGGATGGGTACCACGCAGTATTACTCTAAAGGGTCTGCGTTTGCTCACCCAACCTCACCAAACCTCTCAGCCCCAAGAGTGTCCACCCTTATGCCTCAATCAGCTGTGGGTCTAGATATGGTCAATCCAGGTGGCATCACAGCCCTTGAACGAATTTTGTAAGAATTTCTCTCTCTTTCACTGTCTTTGTTTCACGGGATTTTAAAAGTGATTGATTTTTATAAAGGGGTTTAGCTGCTTTTCACTGCTGTGTTTATGCCGCTTTACACCCACTTGACTCACTTACAGAGGGATATCAGTACATAGGTTTTAAGATTCTTACTAGTCAGATATATTCTTGGGCGGTGAATAGGGGGTTTTGAGTCCAGATCACTGAGCAAAGAGTAGGTCTTGTCTATTACATATTGGGTTTATGGAACGGTCTCTGAGCTAATTTGAAACCCTTGTTTTATGCATCACCCCACCTCACCTTACCCGTTAAGCAGCCATAGTGTGTTTTCTAAACGTGTGACTCTGTTCTGTTTTGTAATTCAGTTCAAGGGTAGCGGTTTTTACATTCCCTCTATAAGTGATATCTTATGATAAGTGTCTTTTTCTGTGTGACTTATTTCACTTAGAATCGTCGTACCTAAATCCACTCATCATGCTGCTACTAGCCTTATGACGTTGATTTCATGGCTGAGTGATATTCCATTGTACAAAAGGACCACAACTTCTTTATCCATTTTTCTCTTTCCTGGGATATTTAAGGTGTAACGAAGTGGAGGTTCTTGTCAACAGAGCAGCCCTAAACTTTGGGGTGCCTGTGCCTTGCTGATTTTTAGTTTTCCCAATTTATACGCCCGTGAGTGGAAGTGCCCTATGCTCTCTAAGCTGAGTTTTTTCGATGTTTCAGGACACACCGTACACTTCTGCAGAGTGGCTGTTGGCAATTTACATCCCGCCCATCAGCGTAGCAAGGCTCCCGTTTCTCCATGGCCTGTCCAGCATTTCTGGTTTTGACACTTTATTCAGCATGGCCCTTTTGACCGATGGGAAGCGAGACTTCTTTGTAGCGCTGATTTGCCTTTCCAGGTTGCTTGGTTGGCCAAAAAGGGCGTATGCGTTTTTTCCTGAATATATTCAGGAAAAAACGCATACGCCCTTTTTGGCCAAGGGCATCATTGTCGAGGTTTTGCCGCTTTTCCCGTGCTTTAAAGGCGATTCGAATCTACCTCCTGAAATCTGTTTCCTGCAATTCTGCCTTGCTTTCAAGTCCTCTTCGTTGTCTTCCGTCAATATATTTGTGGACGAGAGTTATCATTTATAACTCTGCAGGTTTGTGAATTGCAGTGCCCCTGAGCTCCATTTTTCAACTCGCTTTCTTGGGAGCTGGCCGCAAAAGCGCAGGATTGCTTCAGGCCCTATTCTGGTCCCGGGCGGCAGGCTGAGCCTGTGGTTAATTCTTCTTCCTGATGGGAAAATAGAGTGACCTGTGCCTGTCCCAACACCTAGAGCTAGTGTCTCATTGGTTCCCCCTCTTCCCGTTCATCCTCAGGACAAATTGCAACCTGTACGGAACAGGAGGTTAAAGGTGCTGATTCTCAAGGAGGGAGATTGCTAGTAAAGCGGCTGGAATGGCGAACCCGAGCACAAGGAGATGAGAAATGAGGTGCGTTTTAGAAACCTTTCCCGATCACACGGTGTACCATCTTCTGGGATTCTCATGCATGTTTTCGATGTAGGAAGATGCCCTTGAACCTGGAGATTTGGGACCCATGGGATGGGTACCACGCAGTATTACTCTAAAGGGTCTGCGTTTGCTCACCCAA
Source organism: Balaenoptera borealis (assembly GCF_965194805.1). NCBI lineage: Eukaryota > Metazoa > Chordata > Mammalia > Artiodactyla > Balaenopteridae > Balaenoptera > Balaenoptera borealis. Next base: position 141,868,817 of record NC_138867.1, on the reverse strand, counting down.
CCTCACCAAACCTCTCAGCCCCAAGAGTGTCCACCCTTATGCCTCAATCAGCTGTGGGTCTAGATATGGTCAATCCAGGTGGCATCACAGCCCTTGAACGAATTTTGTAAGAATTTCTCTCTCTTTCACTGTCTTTGTTTCACGGGATTTTAAAAGTGATTGATTTTTATAAAGGGGTTTAGCTGCTTTTCACTGCTGTGTTTATGCCGCTTTACACCCACTTGACTCACTTACAGAGGGATATCAGTACATAGGTTTTAAGATTCTTACTAGTCAGATATATTCTTGGGCGGTGAATAGGGGGTTTTGAGTCCAGATCACTGAGCAAAGAGTAGGTCTTGTCTATTACATATTGGGTTTATGGAACGGTCTCTGAGCTAATTTGAAACCCTTGTTTTATGCATCACCCCACCTCACCTTACCCGTTAAGCAGCCATAGTGTGTTTTCTAAACGTGTGACTCTGTTCTGTTTTGTAATTCAGTTCAAGGGTAGCGGTTTTTACATTCCCTCTATAAGTGATATCTTATGATAAGTGTCTTTTTCTGTGTGACTTATTTCACTTAGAATCGTCGTACCTAAATCCACTCATCATGCTGCTACTAGCCTTATGACGTTGATTTCATGGCTGAGTGATATTCCATTGTACAAAAGGACCACAACTTCTTTATCCATTTTTCTCTTTCCTGGGATATTTAAGGTGTAACGAAGTGGAGGTTCTTGTCAACAGAGCAGCCCTAAACTTTGGGGTGCCTGTGCCTTGCTGATTTTTAGTTTTCCCAATTTATACGCCCGTGAGTGGAAGTGCCCTATGCTCTCTAAGCTGAGTTTTTTCGATGTTTCAGGACACACCGTACACTTCTGCAGAGTGGCTGTTGGCAATTTACATCCCGCCCATCAGCGTAGCAAGGCTCCCGTTTCTCCATGGCCTGTCCTGCATTTCTGGTTTTGACACTTTATTCAGCATGGCCCTTTTGACCGATGGGAAGCGAGACTTCTTTGTAGCGCTGATTTGCCTTTCCAGGTTGCTTGGTTGGCCAAAAAGGGCGTATGCGTTTTTTCCTGAATATATTCAGGAAAAAACGCATACGCCCTTTTTGGCCAAGGGCATCATTGTCGAGGTTTTGCCGCTTTTCCCGTGCTTTAAAGGCGATTCGAATCTACCTCCTGAAATCTGTTTCCTGCAATTCTGCCTTGCTTTCAAATCCTCTTCGTTGTCTTCCGTCAATATATTTGTGGACGAGAGTTATCATTTATAACTCTGCAGGTTTGTGAATTGCAGTGCCCCTGAGCTCCATTTTTCAACTCGCTTTCTTGGGAGCTGGCCGCAAAAGCGCAGGATTGCTTCAGGCCCTATTCTGGTCCCGGGCGGCAGGCTGAGCCTGTGGTTAATTCTTCTTCCTGATGGGAAAATAGAGTGACCTGTGCCTGTCCCAACACCTAGAGCTAGTGTCTCATTGGTTCCCCCTCTTCCCGTTCATCCTCAGGACAAATTGCAACCTGTACGGAACAGGAGGTTAAAGGTGCTGATTCTCAAGGAGGGAGATTGCTAGTAAAGCGGCTGGAATGGCGAACCCGAGCACAAGGAGATGAGAAATGAGGTGCGTTTTAGAAACCTTTCCCGATCACACGGTGTACCATCTTCTGGGATTCTCATGCATGTTTTCGATGTAGGAAGATGCCCTTGAACCTGGAGATTTGGGACCCATGGGATGGGTACCACGCAGTATTACTCTAAAGGGTCTGCGTTTGCTCACCCAACCTCACCAAACCTCTCAGCCCCAAGAGTGTCCACCTTTATGTCTCAATCAGCTGTGGGTCTAGATATGGTCAATCCAGGTGGCATCACAGCCCTTGAACGAATTTTGTAAGAATTTCTCTCTCTTTCACTGTCTTTGTTTCACGGGTTTTTAAAAGTGATTGATTTTTATAAAGGGGTTTAGCTGCTTTTCACTGCTGTGTTTATGCCGCTTTACACCCACTTGACTCACTTACAGAGGGATATCAGTACATAGGTTTTAAGATTCTTACTAGTCAGATATATTCTTGGGCGGTGAATAGGGGGTTTTGAGTCCAGATCACTGAGCAAGGAGTAGGTCTTGTCTATTACATATTGGGTTTATGGAACGGTCTCTTAGCTAATTTGAAACCCTTGTTTCATGCATCACCCCACCTCACCTTTCCCGTTAAGCAGCCATAGTGTGTTTTCTAAACGTGTGACTCTGTTCTGTTTTGTAATTCAGTTCAAGGGTAGCGGTTTTTACATTCCCTCTATAAGTGATATCTTATGATAAGTGTCTTTTTCTGTGTGACTTATTTCACTTAGAATCGTCGTACCTAAATCCACTCATCATGCTGCTACTAGCCTTATGACGTTGATTTCATGGCTGAGTGATATTCCATTGTACAAAAGGACCACAACTTCTTTATCCATTTTTCTCTTTCCTGGGATATTTAAGGTGTAACGAAGTGGAGGTTCTTGTCAACAGAGCAGCCCTAAACTTTGGGGTGCCTGTGCCTTGCTGATTTTTAGTTTTCCCAATTTATACGCCCGTGAGTGGAAGTGCCCTATGCTCTCTAAGCTGAGTTTTTTCGATGTTTCAGGACACACCGTACACTTCTGCAGAGTGGCTGTTGGCAATTTACATCCCGCCCATCAGCGTAGCAAGGCTCCCGTTTCTCCATGGCCTGTCCAGCATTTCTGGTTTTGACACTTTATTCAGCATGGCCCTTTTGACCGATGGGAAGCGAGACTTCTTTGTAGCGCTGATTTGCCTTTCCAGGTTGCTTGGTTGGCCAAAAAGGGCGTATGCGTTTTTTCCTGAATATATTCAGGAAAAAACGCATACGCCCTTTTTGGCCAAGGGCATCATTGTCGAGGTTTTGCCGCTTTTCCCGTGCTTTAAAGGCGATTCGAATCTACCTCCTGAAATCTGTTTCCTGCAATTCTGCCTTGCTTTCAAATCCTCTCTGTTGTCTTCCGTCAATATATTTGTGGACGAGAGTTATCATTTATAACTCTGCAGGTTTGTGAATTGCAGTGCCCCTGAGCTCCATTTTTCAACTCGCTTTCTTGGGAGCTGGCCGCAAAAGCGCAGGATTGCTTCAGGCCCTATTCTGGTCCCGGGCGGCAGGCTGAGGCTGTGGTTAATTCTTCTTCCTGATGGGAAAATAGAGTGACCTGTGCCTGTCCCAACACCTAGAGCTAGTGTCTCATTGGTTCCCCCTCTTCCCGTTCATCCTCAGGACAAATTGCAACCTGTACGGAACAGGAGGTTAAAGGTGCTGATTCTCAAGGAGGGAGATTGCTAGTAAAGCGGCTGGAATGGCGAACCCGAGCACAAGGAGATGAGAAATGAGGTGCGTTTTAGAAACCTTTCCCGATCACACGATGTACCATCTTCTGGGATTCTCATGCATGTTTTCGATGTAGGAAGATGCCCTTGAACCTGGAGATTTGGGACCCATGGGATGGGTACCACGCAGTATTACTCTAAAGGGTCTGCATTTGCTCACCCAACCTCACCAAACCTCTCAGCCCCAAGAGTGTCCACCCTTATGCCTCAATCAGCTGTGGGTCTAGATATGGTCAATCCAGGTGGCATCACAGCCCTTGAACGAATTTTGTAAGAATTTCTCTCTCTTTCACTGTCTTTGTTTCACGGGTTTTTAAAAGTGATTGATTTTTATAAAGGGGTTTAGCTGCTTTTCACTGCTGTGTTTATGCCGCTTTACACCCACTTGACTCACTTACAGAGGGATATCAGTACATAGGTTTTAAGATTCTTACTAGTCAGATATATTCTTGGGCGGTGAATAGGGGGTTTTGAGTCCAGATCACTGAGCAAGGAGTAGGTCTTGTCTATTACATATTGGGTTTATGGAACGGTCTCTGAGCTAATTTGAAACCCTTGTTTTAGGCATCACCCCACCTCACCTTTCCCGTTAAGCAGCCATAGTGTGTTTTCTAAACGTGTGACTCTGTTCTGTTTTGTAATTCAGTTCAAGGGTAGCGGTTTTTACATTCCCTCTATAAGTGATATCTTATGATAAGTGTCTTTTTCTGTGTGACTTATTTCACTTAGAATCGTCGTACCTAAATCCACTCATCATGCTGCTACTAGCCTTATGACGTTGATTTCATGGCTGAGTGATATTCCATTGTACAAAAGGACCACAACTTCTTTATCCATTTTTCTCTTTCCTGGGATATTTAAGGTGTAACGAAGTGGAGGTTCTTGTCAACAGAGCAGCCCTAAACTTTGGGGTGCCTGTGTCTTGCTGATTTTTAGTTTTCCCAATTTATACGCCCATGAGTGGAAGTGCCCTATGCTCTCTAAGCTGAGTTTTTTCGATGTTTCAGGACACACCGTACACTTCTGCAGAGTGGCTGTTGGCAATTTACATCCCGCCCATCAGCGTAGCAAGGCTCCCGTTTCTCCATGGCCTGTCCTGCATTTCTGGTTTTGACACTTTATTCAGCATGGCCCTTTTGACCGATGGGAAGCGAGACTTCCTTGTAGCGCTGATTTGCCTTTCCAGGTTGCTTGGTTGGCCAAAAAGGGCGTATGCGTTTTTTCCTGAATATATTCAGGAAAAAACGCATACGCCCTTTTTGGCCAAGGGCATCATTGTCGAGGTTTTGCCGCTTTTCCCGTGCTTTAAAGGCGATTCGAATCTACCTCCTGAAATCTGTTTCCTGCAATTCTGCCTTGCTTTCAAATCCTCTCTGTTGTCTTCCGTCAATATATTTGTGGACGAGAGTTATCATTTATAACTCTGCAGGTTTGTGAATTGCAGTGCCCCTGAGCTCCATTTTTCAACTCGCTTTCTTGGGAGCTGGCCGCAAAAGCGCAGGATTGCTTCAGGCCCTATTCTGGTCCCGGGCGGCAGGCTGAGCCTGTGGTTAATTCTTCTTCCTGATGGGAAAATAGAGTGACCTGTGCCTGTCCCAACACCTAGAGCTAGTGTCTCATTGGTTCCCCCTCTTCCCGTTCATCCTCAGGACAAATTGCAACCTGTACGGAACAGGACGTTAAAGGTGCTGATTCTCAAGGAGGGAGATTGCTAGTAAAGCGGCTGGAATGGCGAACCCGAGCACAAGGAGATGAGAAATGAGGTGCGTTTTAGAAACCTTTCCCGATCACACGGTGTACCATCTTCTGGGATTCTCATGCATGTTTTCGATGTAGGAAGATGCCCTTGAACCTGGAGATTTGGGACCCATGGGATGGGTACCACGCAGTATTACTCTAAAGGGTCTGCGTTTGCTCACCCAACCTCACCAAACCTCTCAGCCCCAAGAGTGTCCACCCTTATGCCTCAATCAGCTGTGGGTCTAGATATGGTCAATCCAGGTGGCATCACAGCCCTTGAACGAATTTTGTAAGAATTTCTCTCTCTTTCACTGTCTTTGTTTCACGGGTTTTTAAAAGTGATTGATTTTTATAAAGGGGTTTAGCTGCTTTTCACTGCTGTGTTTATGCCGCTTTACACCCACTTGACTCACTTACAGAGGGATATCAGTACATAGGTTTTAAGATTCTTACTAGTCAGATATATTCTTGGGCGGTGAATAGGGGGTTTTGAGTCCAGATCACTGAGCAAGGAGTAGGTCTTGTCTATTACATATTGGGTTTATGGAACGGTCTCTGAGCTAATTTGAAACCCTTGTTTTAGGCATCACCCCACCTCACCTTTCCCGTTAAGCAGCCATAGTGTGTTTTCTAAACGTGTGACTCTGTTCTGTTTTGTAATTCAGTTCAAGGGTAGCGGTTTTTACATTCCCTCTATAAGTGATATCTTATGATAAGTGTCTTTTTCTGTGTGACTTATTTCACTTAGAATCGTCGTACCTAAATCCACTCATCATGCTGCTACTACCCTTATGACGTTGATTTCATGACTGAGTGATATTCCATTGTACAAAAGGACCACAACTTCTTTATCCATTTTTCTCTTTCCTGGGATATTTAAGGTGTAACGAAGTGGAGGTTCTTGTCAACAGAGCAGCCCTAAACTTTGGGGTGCCTGTGCCTTGCTGATTTTTAGTTTTCCCAATTTATACGCCCGTGAGTGGAAGTGCCCTATGCTCTCTAAGCTGAGTTTTTTCGATGTTTCAGGACACACCGTACACTTCTGCAGAGTGGCTGTTGGCAATTTACATCCCGCCCATCAGCGTAGCAAGGCTCCCGTTTCTCCATGGCCTGTCCTGCATTTCTGGTTTTGACACTTTATTCAGCATGGCCCTTTTGACCGATGGGAAGCGAGACTTCCTTGTAGCGCTGATTTGCCTTTCCAGGTTGCTTGGTTGGCCAAAAAGGGCGTATGCGTTTTTTCCTGAATATATTCAGGAAAAAACGCATACGCCCTTTTTGGCCAAGGGCATCATTGTCGAGGTTTTGCCGCTTTTCCCGTGCTTTAAAGGCGATTCGAATCTACCTCCTGAAATCTGTTTCCTGCAATTCTGCCTTGCTTTCAAATCCTCTCTGTTGTCTTCCGTCAATATATTTGTGGACGAGAGTTATCATTTATAACTCTGCAGGTTTGTGAATTGCAGTGCCCCTGAGCTCCATTTTTCAACTCGCTTTCTTGGGAGCTGGCCGCAAAAGCGCAGGATTGCTTCAGGCCCTATTCTGGTCCCGGGCGGCAGGCTGAGCCTGTGGTTAATTCTTCTTCCTGATGGGAAAATAGAGTGACCTGTGCCTGTCCCAACACCTAGAGCTAGTGTCTCATTGGTTCCCCCTCTTCCCGTTCATCCTCAGGACAAATTGCAACCTGTACGGAACAGGACGTTAAAGGTGCTGATTCTCAAGGAGGGAGATTGCTAGTAAAGCGGCTGGAATGGCGAACCCGAGCACAAGGAGATGAGAAATGAGGTGCGTTTTAGAAACCTTTCCCGATCACACGGTGTACCATCTTCTGGGATTCTCATGCATGTTTTCGATGTAGGAAGATGCCCTTGAACCTGGAGATTTGGGACCCATGGGATGGGTACCACGCAGTATTACTCTAAAGGGTCTGCGTTTGCTCACCCAACCTCACCAAACCTCTCAGCCCCAAGAGTGTCCACCCTTATGCCTCAATCAGCTGTGGGTCTAGATATGGTCAATCCAGGTGGCATCACAGCCCTTGAACGAATTTTGTAAGAATTTCTCTCTCTTTCACTGTCTTTGTTTCACGGGTTTTTAAAAGTGATTGATTTTTATAAAGGGGTTTAGCTGCTTTTCACTGCTGTGTTTATGCCGCTTTACACCCACTTGACTCACTTACAGAGGGATATCAGTACATAGGTTTTAAGATTCTTACTAGTCAGATATATTCTTGGGCGGTGAATAGGGGGTTTTGAGTCCAGATCACTGAGCAAGGAGTAGGTCTTGTCTATTACATATTGGGTTTATGGAACGGTCTCTGAGCTAATTTGAAACCCTTGTTTTAGGCATCACCCCACCTCACCTTTCCCGTTAAGCAGCCATAGTGTGTTTTCTAAACGTGTGACTCTGTTCTGTTTTGTAATTCAGTTCAAGGGTAGCGGTTTTTACATTCCCTCTATAAGTGATATCTTATGATAAGTGTCTTTTTCTGTGTGACTTATTTCACTTAGAATCGTCGTACCTAAATCCACTCATCATGCTGCTACTAGCCTTATGACGTTGATTTCATGACTGAGTGATATTCCATTGTACAAAAGGACCACAACTTCTTTATCCATTTTTCTCTTTCCTGGGATATTTAAGGTGTAACGAAGTGGAGGTTCTTGTCAACAGAGCAGCCCTAAACTTTGGGGTGCCTGTGCCTTGCTGATTTTTAGTTTTCCCAATTTATACGCCCGTGAGTGGAAGTGCCCTATGCTCTCTAAGCTGAGTTTTTTCGATGTTTCAGGACACACCGTACACTTCTGCAGAGTGGCTGTTGGCAATTTACATCCCGCCCATCAGCGTAGCAAGGCTCCCGTTTCTCCATGGCCTGTCCAGCATTTCTGGTTTTGACACTTTATTCAGCATGGCCCTTTTGACCGATGGGAAGCGAGACTTCTTTGTAGCGCTGATTTGCCTTTCCAGGTTGCTTGGTTGGCCAAAAAGGGCGTATGCGTTTTTTCCTGAATATATTCAGGAAAAAACGCATACGCCCTTTTTGGCCAAGGGCATCATTGTCGAGGTTTTGCCGCTTTTCCCGTGCTTTAAAGGCGATTCGAATCTACCTCCTGAAATCTGTTTCCTGCAATTCTGCCTTGCTTTCAAATCCTCTCTGTTGTCTTCCGTCAATATATTTGTGGACGAGAGTTATCATTTATAACTCTGCAGGTTTGTGAATTGCAGTGCCCCTGAGCTCCATTTTTCAACTCGCTTTCTTGGGAGCTGGCCGCAAAAGCGCAGGATTGCTTCAGGCCCTATTCTGGTCCCGGGCGGCAGGCTGAGCCTGTGGTTAATTCTTCTTCCTGATGGGAAAATAGAGTGACCTGTGCCTGTCCCAACACCTAGAGCTAGTGTCTCATTGGTTCCCCCTCTTCCCGTTCATCCTCAGGACAAATTGCAACCTGTACGGAACAGGACGTTAAAGGTGCTGATTCTCAAGGAGGGAGATTGCTAGTAAAGCGGCTGGAATGGCGAACCCGAGCACAAGGAGATGAGAAATGAGGTGCGTTTTAGAAACCTTTCCCGATCACACGGTGTACCATCTTCTGGGATTCTCATGCATGTTTTCGATGTAGGAAGATGCCCTTGAACCTGGAGATTTGGGACCCATGGGATGGGTACCACGCAGTATTACTCTAAAGGGTCTGCGTTTGCTCACCCAACCTCACCAAACCTCTCAGCCCCAAGAGTGTCCACCCTTATGCCTCAATCAGCTGTGGGTCTAGATATGGTCAATCCAGGTGGCATCACAGCCCTTGAACGAATTTTGTAAGAATTTCTCTCTCTTTCACTGTCTTTGTTTCACGGGTTTTTAAAAGTGATTGATTTTTATAAAGGGGTTTAGCTGCTTTTCACTGCTGTGTTTATGCCGCTTTACACCCACTTGACTCACTTACAGAGGGATATCAGTACATAGGTTTTAAGATTCTTACTAGTCAGATATATTCTTGGGCGGTGAATAGGGGGTTTTGAGTCCAGATCACTGAGCAAGGAGTAGGTCTTGTCTATTACATATTGGGTTTATGGAACGGTCTCTGAGCTAATTTGAAACCCTTGTTTTAGGCATCACCCCACCTCACCTTTCCCGTTAAGCAGCCATAGTGTGTTTTCTAAACGTGTGACTCTGTTCTGTTTTGTAATTCAGTTCAAGGGTAGCGGTTTTTACATTCCCTCTATAAGTGATATCTTATGATAAGTGTCTTTTTCTGTGTGACTTATTTCACTTAGAATCGTCGTACCTAAATCCACTCATCATGCTGCTACTAGCCTTATGACGTTGATTTCATGGCTGAGTGATATTCCATTGTACAAAAGGACCACAACTTCTTTATCCATTTTTCTCTTTCCTGGGATATTTAAGGTGTAACGAAGTGGAGGTTCTTGTCAACAGAGCAGCCCTAAACTTTGGGGTGCCTGTGCCTTGCTGATTTTTAGTTTTCCCAATTTATACGCCCGTGAGTGGAAGTGCCCTATGCTCTCTAAGCTGAGTTTTTTCGATGTTTCAGGACACACCGTACACTTCTGCAGAGTGGCTGTTGGCAATTTACATCCCGCCCATCAGCGTAGCAAGGCTCCCGTTTCTCCATGGCCTGTCCAGCATTTCTGGTTTTGACACTTTATTCAGCATGGCCCTTTTGACCGATGGGAAGCGAGACTTCTTTGTAGCGCTGATTTGCCTTTCCAGGTTGCTTGGTTGGCCAAAAAGGGCGTATGCGTTTTTTCCTGAATATATTCAGGAAAAAACGCATACGCCCTTTTTGGCCAAGGGCATCATTGTCGAGGTTTTGCCGCTTTTCCCGTGCTTTAAAGGCGATTCGAATCTACCTCCTGAAATCTGTTTCCTGCAATTCTGCCTTGCTTTCAAATCCTCTCTGTTGTCTTCCGTCAATATATTTGTGGACGAGAGTTATCATTTATAACTCTGCAGGTTTGTGAATTGCAGTGCCCCTGAGCTCCATTTTTCAACTCGCTTTCTTGGGAGCTGGCCGCAAAAGCGCAGGATTGCTTCAGGCCCTATTCTGGTCCCGGGCGGCAGGCTGAGGCTGTGGTTAATTCTTCTTCCTGATGGGAAAATAGAGTGACCTGTGCCTGTCCCAACACCTAGAGCTAGTGTCTCATTGGTTCCCCCTCTTCCCGTTCATCCTCAGGACAAATTGCAACCTGTACGGAACAGGAGGTTAAAGGTGCTGATTCTCAAGGAGGGAGATTGCTAGTAAAGCGGCTGGAATGGCGAACCCGAGCACAAGGAGATGAGAAATGAGGTGCGTTTTAGAAACCTTTCCCGATCACACGATGTACCATCTTCTGGGATTCTCATGCATGTTTTCGATGTAGGAAGATGCCCTTGAACCTGGAGATTTGGGACCCATGGGATGGGTACCACGCAGTATTACTCTAAAGGGTCTGCATTTGCTCACCCAACCTCACCAAACCTCTCAGCCCCAAGAGTGTCCACCCTTATGCCTCAATCAGCTGTGGGTCTAGATATGGTCAATCCAGGTGGCATCACAGCCCTTGAACGAATTTTGTAAGAATTTCTCTCTCTTTCACTGTCTTTGTTTCACGGGTTTTTAAAAGTGATTGATTTTTATAAAGGGGTTTAGCTGCTTTTCACTGCTGTGTTTATGCCGCTTTACACCCACTTGACTCACTTACAGAGGGATATCAGTACATAGGTTTTAAGATTCTTACTAGTCAGATATATTCTTGGGCGGTGAATAGGGGGTTTTGAGTCCAGATCACTGAGCAAGGAGTAGGTCTTGTCTATTACATATTGGGTTTATGGAACGGTCTCTGAGCTAATTTGAAACCCTTGTTTTAGGCATCACCCCACCTCACCTTTCCCGTTAAGCAGCCATAGTGTGTTTTCTAAACGTGTGACTCTGTTCTGTTTTGTAATTCAGTTCAAGGGTAGCGGTTTTTACATTCCCTCTATAAGTGATATCTTATGATAAGTGTCTTTTTCTGTGTGACTTATTTCACTTAGAATCGTCGTACCTAAATCCACTCATCATGCTGCTACTAGCCTTATGACGTTGATTTCATGGCTGAGTGATATTCCATTGTACAAAAGGACCACAACTTCTTTATCCATTTTTCTCTTTCCTGGGATATTTAAGGTGTAACGAAGTGGAGGTTCTTGTCAACAGAGCAGCCCTAAACTTTGGGGTGCCTGTGTCTTGCTGATTTTTAGTTTTCCCAATTTATACGCCCATGAGTGGAAGTGCCCTATGCTCTCTAAGCTGAGTTTTTTCGATGTTTCAGGACACACCGTACACTTCTGCAGAGTGGCTGTTGGCAATTTACATCCCGCCCATCAGCGTAGCAAGGCTCCCGTTTCTCCATGGCCTGTCCTGCATTTCTGGTTTTGACACTTTATTCAGCATGGCCCTTTTGACCGATGGGAAGCGAGACTTCCTTGTAGCGCTGATTTGCCTTTCCAGGTTGCTTGGTTGGCCAAAAAGGGCGTATGCGTTTTTTCCTGAATATATTCAGGAAAAAACGCATACGCCCTTTTTGGCCAAGGGCATCATTGTCGAGGTTTTGCCGCTTTTCCCGTGCTTTAAAGGCGATTCGAATCTACCTCCTGAAATCTGTTTCCTGCAATTCTGCCTTGCTTTCAAATCCTCTCTGTTGTCTTCCGTCAATATATTTGTGGACGAGAGTTATCATTTATAACTCTGCAGGTTTGTGAATTGCAGTGCCCCTGAGCTCCATTTTTCAACTCGCTTTCTTGGGAGCTGGCCGCAAAAGCGCAGGATTGCTTCAGGCCCTATTCTGGTCCCGGGCGGCAGGCTGAGCCTGTGGTTAATTCTTCTTCCTGATGGGAAAATAGAGTGACCTGTGCCTGTCCCAACACCTAGAGCTAGTGTCTCATTGGTTCCCCCTCTTCCCGTTCATCCTCAGGACAAATTGCAACCTGTACGGAACAGGACGTTAAAGGTGCTGATTCTCAAGGAGGGAGATTGCTAGTAAAGCGGCTGGAATGGCGAACCCGAGCACAAGGAGATGAGAAATGAGGTGCGTTTTAGAAACCTTTCCCGATCACACGGTGTACCATCTTCTGGGATTCTCATGCATGTTTTCGATGTAGGAAGATGCCCTTGAACCTGGAGATTTGGGACCCATGGGATGGGTACCACGCAGTATTACTCTAAAGGGTCTGCGTTTGCTCACCCAACCTCACCAAACCTCTCAGCCCCAAGAGTGTCCACCCTTATGCCTCAATCAGCTGTGGGTCTAGATATGGTCAATCCAGGTGGCATCACAGCCCTTGAACGAATTTTGTAAGAATTTCTCTCTCTTTCACTGTCTTTGTTTCACGGGTTTTTAAAAGTGATTGATTTTTATAAAGGGGTTTAGCTGCTTTTCACTGCTGTGTTTATGCCGCTTTACACCCACTTGACTCACTTACAGAGGGATATCAGTACATAGGTTTTAAGATTCTTACTAGTCAGATATATTCTTGGGCGGTGAATAGGGGGTTTTGAGTCCAGATCACTGAGCAAGGAGTAGGTCTTGTCTATTACATATTGGGTTTATGGAACGGTCTCTGAGCTAATTTGAAACCCTTGTTTTAGGCATCACCCCACCTCACCTTTCCCGTTAAGCAGCCATAGTGTGTTTTCTAAACGTGTGACTCTGTTCTGTTTTGTAATTCAGTTCAAGGGTAGCGGTTTTTACATTCCCTCTATAAGTGATATCTTATGATAAGTGTCTTTTTCTGTGTGACTTATTTCACTTAGAATCGTCGTACCTAAATCCACTCATCATGCTGCTACTACCCTTATGACGTTGATTTCATGACTGAGTGATATTCCATTGTACAAAAGGACCACAACTTCTTTATCCATTTTTCTCTTTCCTGGGATATTTAAGGTGTAACGAAGTGGAGGTTCTTGTCAACAGAGCAGCCCTAAACTTTGGGGTGCCTGTGCCTTGCTGATTTTTAGTTTTCCCAATTTATACGCCCGTGAGTGGAAGTGCCCTATGCTCTCTAAGCTGAGTTTTTTCGATGTTTCAGGACACACCGTACACTTCTGCAGAGTGGCTGTTGGCAATTTACATCCCGCCCATCAGCGTAGCAAGGCTCCCGTTTCTCCATGGCCTGTCCTGCATTTCTGGTTTTGACACTTTATTCAGCATGGCCCTTTTGACCGATGGGAAGCGAGACTTCCTTGTAGCGCTGATTTGCCTTTCCAGGTTGCTTGGTTGGCCAAAAAGGGCGTATGCGTTTTTTCCTGAATATATTCAGGAAAAAACGCATACGCCCTTTTTGGCCAAGGGCATCATTGTCGAGGTTTTGCCGCTTTTCCCGTGCTTTAAAGGCGATTCGAATCTACCTCCTGAAATCTGTTTCCTGCAATTCTGCCTTGCTTTCAAATCCTCTCTGTTGTCTTCCGTCAATATATTTGTGGACGAGAGTTATCATTTATAACTCTGCAGGTTTGTGAATTGCAGTGCCCCTGAGCTCCATTTTTCAACTCGCTTTCTTGGGAGCTGGCCGCAAAAGCGCAGGATTGCTTCAGGCCCTATTCTGGTCCCGGGCGGCAGGCTGAGCCTGTGGTTAATTCTTCTTCCTGATGGGAAAATAGAGTGACCTGTGCCTGTCCCAACACCTAGAGCTAGTGTCTCATTGGTTCCCCCTCTTCCCGTTCATCCTCAGGACAAATTGCAACCTGTACGGAACAGGACGTTAAAGGTGCTGATTCTCAAGGAGGGAGATTGCTAGTAAAGCGGCTGGAATGGCGAACCCGAGCACAAGGAGATGAGAAATGAGGTGCGTTTTAGAAACCTTTCCCGATCACACGGTGTACCATCTTCTGGGATTCTCATGCATGTTTTCGATGTAGGAAGATGCCCTTGAACCTGGAGATTTGGGACCCATGGGATGGGTACCACGCAGTATTACTCTAAAGGGTCTGCGTTTGCTCACCCAACCTCACCAAACCTCTCAGCCCCAAGAGTGTCCACCCTTATGCCTCAATCAGCTGTGGGTCTAGATATGGTCAATCCAGGTGGCATCACAGCCCTTGAACGAATTTTGTAAGAATTTCTCTCTCTTTCACTGTCTTTGTTTCACGGGTTTTTAAAAGTGATTGATTTTTATAAAGGGGTTTAGCTGCTTTTCACTGCTGTGTTTATGCCGCTTTACACCCACTTGACTCACTTACAGAGGGATATCAGTACATAGGTTTTAAGATTCTTACTAGTCAGATATATTCTTGGGCGGTGAATAGGGGGTTTTGAGTCCAGATCACTGAGCAAGGAGTAGGTCTTGTCTATTACATATTGGGTTTATGGAACGGTCTCTGAGCTAATTTGAAACCCTTGTTTTAGGCATCACCCCACCTCACCTTTCCCGTTAAGCAGCCATAGTGTGTTTTCTAAACGTGTGACTCTGTTCTGTTTTGTAATTCAGTTCAAGGGTAGCGGTTTTTACATTCCCTCTATAAGTGATATCTTATGATAAGTGTCTTTTTCTGTGTGACTTATTTCACTTAGAATCGTCGTACCTAAATCCACTCATCATGCTGCTACTAGCCTTATGACGTTGATTTCATGACTGAGTGATATTCCATTGTACAAAAGGACCACAACTTCTTTATCCATTTTTCTCTTTCCTGGGATATTTAAGGTGTAACGAAGTGGAGGTTCTTGTCAACAGAGCAGCCCTAAACTTTGGGGTGCCTGTGCCTTGCTGATTTTTAGTTTTCCCAATTTATACGCCCGTGAGTGGAAGTGCCCTATGCTCTCTAAGCTGAGTTTTTTCGATGTTTCAGGACACACCGTACACTTCTGCAGAGTGGCTGTTGGCAATTTACATCCCGCCCATCAGCGTAGCAAGGCTCCCGTTTCTCCATGGCCTGTCCTGCATTTCTGGTTTTGACACTTTATTCAGCATGGCCCTTTTGACCGATGGGAAGCGAGACTTCTTTGTAGGGATGATTTGCCTTTCCAGGTTGCTTGGTTGGCCAAAAAGGGCGTATGCGTTTTTTCCTGAATATATTCAGGAAAAAACGCATACGCCCTTTTTGGCCAAGGGCATCATTGTCGAGGTTTTGCCGCTTTTCCCGTGCTTTAAAGGCGATTCGAATCTACCTCCTGAAATCTGTTTCCTGCAATTCTGCCTTGCTTTCAAATCCTCTCTGTTGTCTTCCGTCAATATATTTGTGGACGAGAGTTATCATTTATAACTCTGCAGGTTTGTGAATTGCAGTGCCCCTGAGCTCCATTTTTCAACTCGCTTTCTTGGGAGCTGGCCGCAAAAGCGCAGGATTGCTTCAGGCCCTATTCTGGTCCCGGGCGGCAGGCTGAGCCTGTGGTTAATTCTTCTTCCTGATGGGAAAATAGAGTGACCTGTGCCTGTCCCAACACCTAGAGCTAGTGTCTCATTGGTTCCCCCTCTTCCCGTTCATCCTCAGGACAAATTGCAACCTGTACGGAACAGGAGGTTAAAGGTGCTGATTCTCAAGGAGGGAGATTGCTAGTAAAGCGGCTGGAATGGCGAACCCGAGCACAAGGAGATGAGAAATGAGGTGCGTTTTAGAAACCTTTCCCGATCACACGATGTACCATCTTCTGGGATTCTCATGCATGTTTTCGATGTAGGAAGATGCCCTTGAACCTGGAGATTTGGAACCCATGGGATGGGTACCACGCAGTATTACTCTAAAGGGTCTGCGTTTGCTCACCCAACCTCACCAAACCTCTCAGCCCCAAGAGTGTCCACCCTTATGCCTCAATCAGCTGTGGGTCTAGATATGGTCAATCCACGTGGCATCACAGCCCTTGAACGAATTTTGTAAGAATTTCTCTCTCTTTCACTGTCTTTGTTTCACGGGTTTTTAAAAGTGATTGATTTTTATAAAGGGGTTTAGCTGCTTTTCACTGCTGTGTTTATGCCGCTTTACACCCACTTGACTCACTTACAGAGGGATATCAGTACATAGGTTTTAAGATTCTTACTAGTCAGATATATTCTTGGGCGGTGAATAGGGGGTTTTGAGTCCAGATCACTGAGCAAGGAGTAGGTCTTGTCTATTACATATTGGGTTTATGGAACGGTCTCTGAGCTAATTTGAAACCCTTGTTTTAGGCATCACCCCACCTCACCTTTCCCGTTAAGCAGCCATAGTGTGTTTTCTAAACGTGTGACTCTGTTCTGTTTTGTAATTCAGTTCAAGGGTAGCGGTTTTTACATTCCCTCTATAAGTGATATCTTATGATAAGTGTCTTTTTCTGTGTGACTTATTTCACTTAGAATCGTCGTACCTAAATCCACTCATCATGCTGCTACTAGCCTTATGACGTTGATTTCATGACTGAGTGATATTCCATTGTACAAAAGGACCACAACTTCTTTATCCATTTTTCTCTTTCCTGGGATATTTAAGGTGTAACGAAGTGGAGGTTCTTGTCAACAGAGCAGCCCTAAACTTTGGGGTGCCTGTGCCTTGCTGATTTTTAGTTTTCCCAATTTATACGCCCGTGAGTGGAAGTGCCCTATGCTCTCTAAGCTGAGTTTTTTCGATGTTTCAGGACACACCGTACACTTCTGCAGAGTGGCTGTTGGCAATTTACATCCCGCCCATCAGCGTAGCAAGGCTCCCGTTTCTCCATGGCCTGTCCTGCATTTCTGGTTTTGACACTTTATTCAGCATGGCCCTTTTGACCGATGGGAAGCGAGACTTCTTTGTAGCGCTGATTTGCCTTTCCAGGTTGCTTGGTTGGCCAAAAAGGGCGTATGCGTTTTTTCCTGAATATATTCAGGAAAAAACGCATACGCCCTTTTTGGCCAAGGGCATCATTGTCGAGGTTTTGCCGCTTTTCCCGTGCTTTAAAGGCGATTCGAATCTACCTCCTGAAATCTGTTTCCTGCAATTCTGCCTTGCTTTCAAATCCTCTCTGTTGTCTTCCGTCAATATATTTGTGGACGAGAGTTATCATTTATAACTCTGCAGGTTTGTGAATTGCAGTGCCCCTGAGCTCCATTTTTCAACTCGCTTTCTTGGGAGCTGGCCGCAAAAGCGCAGGATTGCTTCAGGCCCTATTCTGGTCCCGGGCGGCAGGCTGAGCCTGTGGTTAATTCTTCTTCCTGATGGGAAAATAGAGTGACCTGTGCCTGTCCCAACACCTAGAGCTAGTGTCTCATTGGTTCCCCCTCTTCCCGTTCATCCTCAGGACAAATTGCAACCTGTACGGAACAGGAGGTTAAAGGTGCTGATTCTCAAGGAGGGAGATTGCTAGTAAAGCGGCTGGAATGGCGAACCCGAGCACAAGGAGATGAGAAATGAGGTGCGTTTTAGAAACCTTTCCCGATCACACGATGTACCATCTTCTGGGATTCTCATGCATGTTTTCGATGTAGGAAGATGCCCTTGAACCTGGAGATTTGGGACCCATGGGATGGGTACCACGCAGTATTACTCTAAAGGGTCTGCGTTTGCTCACCCAACCTCACCAAACCTCTCAGCCCCAAGAGTGTCCACCCTTATGCCTCAATCAGCTGTGGGTCTAGATATGGTCAATCCAGGTGGCATCACAGCCCTTGAACGAATTTTGTAAGAATTTCTCTCTCTTTCACTGTCTTTGTTTCACGGGATTTTAAAAGTGATTGATTTTTATAAAGGGGTTTAGCTGCTTTTCACTGCTGTGTTTATGCCGCTTTACACCCACTTGACTCACTTACAGAGGGATATCAGTACATAGGTTTTAAGATTCTTACTAGTCAGATATATTCTTGGGCGGTGAATAGGGGGTTTTGAGTCCAGATCACTGAGCAAGGAGTAGGTCTTGTCTATTACATATTGGGTTTATGGAACGGTCTCTGAGCTAATTTGAAACCCTTGTTTTATGCATCACCCCACCTCACCTTACCCGTTAAGCAGCCATAGTGTGTTTTCTAAACGTGTGACTCTGTTCTGTTTTGTAATTCAGTTCAAGGGTAGCGGTTTTTACATTCCCTCTATAAGTGATATCTTATGATAAGTGTCTTTTTCTGTGTGACTTATTTCACTTAGAATCGTCGTACCTAAATCCACTCATCATGCTGCTACTAGCCTTATGACGTTGATTTCATGGCTGAGTGATATTCCATTGTACAAAAGGACCACAACTTCTTTATCCATTTTTCTCTTTCCTGGGATATTTAAGGTGTAACGAAGTGGAGGTTCTTGTCAACAGAGCAGCCCTAAACTTTGGGGTGCCTGTGTCTTGCTGATTTTTAGTTTTCCCAATTTATACGCCCGTGAGTGGAAGTGCCCTATGCTCTCTAAGCTGAGTTTTTTCGATGTTTCAGGACACACCGTACACTTCTGCAGAGTGGCTGTTGGCAATTTACATCCCGCCCATCACCGTAGCAAGGCTCCCGTTTCTCCATGGCCTGTCCTGCATTTCTGGTTTTGACACTTTATTCAGCATGGCCCTTTTGACCGATGGGAAGCGAGACTTCCTTGTAGCGCTGATTTGCCTTTCCAGGTTGCTTGGTTGGCCAAAAAGGGCGTGTGCGTTTTTTCCTGAATATATTCAGGAAAAAACGCATACGCCCTTTTTGGCCAAGGGCATCATTGTCGAGGTTTTGCCGCTTTTCCCGTGCTTTAAAGGCGATTCGAATCTACCTCCTGAAATCTGTTTCCTGCAATTCTGCCTTGCTTTCAAATCCTCTCTGTTGTCTTCCGTCAATATATTTGTGGACGAGAGTTATCATTTATAACTCTGCAGGTTTGTGAATTGCAGTGCCCCTGAGCTCCATTTTTCAACTCGCTTTCTTGGGAGCTGGCCGCAAAAGCGCAGGATTGCTTCAGGCCCTATTCTGGTCCCGGGCGGCAGGCTGAGCCTGTGGTTAATTCTTCTTCCTGATGGGAAAATAGAGTGACCTGTGCCTGTCCCAACACCTAGAGCTAGTGTCTCATTGGTTCCCCCTCTTCCCGTTCATCCTCAGGACAAATTGCAACCTGTACGGAACAGGACGTTAAAGGTGCTGATTCTCAAGGAGGGAGATTGCTAGTAAAGCGGCTGGAATGGCGAACCCGAGCACAAGGAGATGAGAAATGAGGTGCGTTTTAGAAACCTTTCCCGATCACACGATGTACCATCTTCTGGGATTCTCATGCATGTTTTCGATGTAGGAAGATGCCCTTGAACCTGGAGATTTGGGACCCATGGGATGGGTACCACGCAGTATTACTCTAAAGGGTCTGCGTTTGCTCACCCAACCTCACCAAACCTCTCAGCCCCAAGAGTGTCCACCCTTATGCCTCAATCAGCTGTGGGTCTAGATATGGTCAATCCAGGTGGCATCACAGCCCTTGAACGAATTTTGTAAGAATTTCTCTCTCTTTCACTGTCTTTGTTTCACGGGATTTTAAAAGTGATTGATTTTTATAAAGGGGTTTAGCTGCTTTTCACTGCTGTGTTTATGCCGCTTTACACCCACTTGACTCACTTACAGAGGGATATCAGTACATAGGTTTTAAGATTCTTACTAGTCAGATATATTCTTGGGCGGTGAATAGGGGGTTTTGAGTCCAGATCACTGAGCAAGGAGTAGGTCTTGTCTATTACATATTGGGTTTATGGAACGGTCTCTGAGCTAATTTGAAACCCTTGTTTTATGCATCACCCCACCTCACCTTACCCGTTAAGCAGCCATAGTGTGTTTTCTAAACGTGTGACTCTGTTCTGTTTTGTAATTCAGTTCAAGGGTAGCGGTTTTTACATTCCCTCTATAAGTGATATCTTATGATAAGTGTCTTTTTCTGTGTGACTTATTTCACTTAGAATCGTCGTACCTAAATCCACTCATCATGCTGCTACTAGCCTTATGACGTTGATTTCATGGCTGAGTGATATTCCATTGTACAAAAGGACCACAACTTCTTTATCCATTTTTCTCTTTCCTGGGATATTTAAGGTGTAACGAAGTGGAGGTTCTTGTCAACAGAGCAGCCCTAAACTTTGGGGTGCCTGTGTCTTGCTGATTTTTAGTTTTCCCAATTTATACGCCCGTGAGTGGAAGTGCCCTATGCTCTCTAAGCTGAGTTTTTTCGATGTTTCAGGACACACCGTACACTTCTGCAGAGTGGCTGTTGGCAATTTACATCCCGCCCATCACCGTAGCAAGGCTCCCGTTTCTCCATGGCCTGTCCTGCATTTCTGGTTTTGACACTTTATTCAGCATGGCCCTTTTGACCGATGGGAAGCGAGACTTCCTTGTAGCGCTGATTTGCCTTTCCAGGTTGCTTGGTTGGCCAAAAAGGGCGTGTGCGTTTTTTCCTGAATATATTCAGGAAAAAACGCATACGCCCTTTTTGGCCAAGGGCATCATTGTCGAGGTTTTGCCGCTTTTCCCGTGCTTTAAAGGCGATTCGAATCTACCTCCTGAAATCTGTTTCCTGCAATTCTGCCTTGCTTTCAAATCCTCTCTGTTGTCTTCCGTCAATATATTTGTGGACGAGAGTTATCATTTATAACTCTGCAGGTTTGTGAATTGCAGTGCCCCTGAGCTCCATTTTTCAACTCGCTTTCTTGGGAGCTGGCCGCAAAAGCGCAGGATTGCTTCAGGCCCTATTCTGGTCCCGGGCGGCAGGCTGAGCCTGTGGTTAATTCTTCTTCCTGATGGGAAAATAGAGTGACCTGTGCCTGTCCCAACACCTAGAGCTAGTGTCTCATTGGTTCCCCCTCTTCCCGTTCATCCTCAGGACAAATTGCAACCTGTACGGAACAGGAGGTTAAAGGTGCTGATTCTCAAGGAGGGAGATTGCTAGTAAAGCGGCTGGAATGGCGAACCCGAGCACAAGGAGATGAGAAATGAGGTGCGTTTTAGAAACCTTTCCCGATCACACGGTGTACCATCTTCTGGGATTCTCATGCATGTTTTCGATGTAGGAAGATGCCCTTGAACCTGGAGATTTGGAACCCATGGGATGGGTACCACGCAGTATTACTCTAAAGGGTCTGCGTTTGCTCACCCAACCTCACCAAACCTCTCAGCCCCAAGAGTGTCCACCCTTATGCCTCAATCAGCTGTGGGTCTAGATATGGTCAATACAGGTGGCATCACAGCCCTTGAACGAATTTTGTAAGAATTTCTCTCTCTTTCACTGTCTTTGTTTCACGGGTTTTTAAAAGTGATTGATTTTTATAAAGGGGTTTAGCTGCTTTTCATTGCTGTGTTTATGCCGCTTTACACCCACTTGACTCACTTACAGAGGGATATCAGTACATAGGTTTTAAGATTCTTACTAGTCAGATATATTCTTGGGCGGTGAATAGGGGGTTTTGAGTCCAGATCACTGAGCAAGGAGTAGGTCTTGTCTATTACATATTGGGTTTATGGAACGGTCTCTGAGCTAATTTGAAACCCTTGTTTTATGCATCACCCCACCTCACCTTTCCCGTTAAGCAGCCATAGTGTGTTTTCTAAACGTGTGACTCTGTTCTGTTTTGTAATTCAGTTCAAGGGTAGCGGTTTTTACATTCCCTCTATAAGTGATATCTTATGATAAGTGTCTTTTTCTGTGTGACTTATTTCACTTAGAATCGTCGTACCTAAATCCACTCATCATGCTGCTACTAGCCTTATGACGTTGATTTCATGGCTGAGTGATATTCCATTGTACAAAAGGACCACAACTTCTTTATCCATTTTTCTCTTTCCTGGGATATTTAAGGTGTAACGAAGTGGAGGTTCTTGTCAACAGAGCAGCCCTAAATTTTGGGGTGCCTGTGCCTTGCTGATTTTTAGTTTTCCCAATTTATACGCCCGTGAGTGGAAGTGCCCTATGCTCTCTAAGCTGAGTTTTTTCGATGTTTCAGGACACACCGTACACTTCTGCAGAGTGGCTGTTGGCAATTTACATCCCGCCCATCACCGTAGCAAGGCTCCCGTTTCTCCATGGCCTGTCCTGCATTTCTGGTTTTGACACTTTATTCAGCATGGCCCTTTTGACCGATGGGAAGCGAGACTTCCTTGTAGCGCTGATTTGCCTTTCCAGGTTGCTTGGTTGGCCAAAAAGGGCATCATTGTCGAGGTTTTGCCGCTTTTCCCGTGCTTTAAAGGCGATTCGAATCTACCTCCTGAAATCTGTTTCCTGCAATTCTGCCTTGCTTTCAAATCCTCTCTGTTGTCTTCCGTCAATATATTTGTGGACGAGAGTTATCATTTATAACTCTGCAGGTTTGTGAATTGCAGTGCCCCTGAGCTCCATTTTTCAACTCGCTTTCTTGGGAGCTGGCCGCAAAAGCGCAGGATTGCTTCAGGCCCTATTCTGGTCCCGGGCGGCAGGCTGAGCCTGTGGTTAATTCTTCTTCCTGATGGGAAAATAGAGTGACCTGTGCCTGTCCCAACACCTAGAGCTAGTGTCTCATTGGTTCCCCCTCTTCCCGTTCATCCTCAGGACAAATTGCAACCTGTACGGAACAGGAGGTTAAAGGTGCTGATTCTCAAGGAGGGAGATTGCTAGTAAAGCGGCTGGAATGGCGAACCCGAGCACAAGGAGATGAGAAATGAGGTGCGTTTTAGAAACCTTTCCCGATCACACGATGTACCATCTTCTGGGATTCTCATGCATGTTTTCGATGTAGGAAGATGCCCTTGAACCTGGAGATTTGGGACCCATGGGATGGGTACCACACAGTATTACTCTAAAGGGTCTGCATTTGCTCACCCAACCTCACCAAACCTCTCAGCCCCAAGAGTGTCCACCCTTATGCCTCAATCAGCTGTGGGTCTAGATATGGTCAATCCAGGTGGCATCACAGCCCTTGAACGAATTTTGTAAGAATTTCTCTCTCTTTCACTGTCTTTGTTTCACGGGTTTTTAAAAGTGATTGATTTTTATAAAGGGGTTTAGCTGCTTTTCACTGCTGTGTTTATGCCGCTTTACACCCACTTGACTCACTTACAGAGGGATATCAGTACATAGGTTTTAAGATTCTTACTAGTCAGATATATTCTTGGGCGGTGAATAGGGGGTTTTGAGTCCAGATCACTGAGCAAGGAGTAGGTCTTGTCTATTACATATTGGGTTTATGGAACGGTCTCTGAGCTAATTTGAAACCCTTGTTTTATGCATCACCCCACCTCACCTTTCCCGTTAAGCAGCCATAGTGTGTTTTCTAAACGTGTGACTCTGTTCTGTTTTGTAATTCAGTTCAAGGGTAGCGGTTTTTACATTCCCTCTATAAGTGATATCTTATGATAAGTGTCTTTTTCTGTGTGACTTATTTCACTTAGAATCGTCGTACCTAAATCCACTCATCATGCTGCTACTAGCCTTATGACGTTGATTTCATGACTGAGTGATATTCCATTGTACAAAAGGACCACAACTTCTTTATCCATTTTTCTCTTTCCTGGGATATTTAAGGTGTAACGAAGTGGAGGTTCTTGTCAACAGAGCAGCCCTAAACTTTGGGGTGCCTGTGCCTTGCTGATTTTTAGTTTTCCCAATTTATACGCCCGTGAGTGGAAGTGCCCTATGCTCTCTAAGCTGAGTTTTTTCGATGTTTCAGGACACACCGTACACTTCTGCAGAGTGGCTGTTGGCAATTTACATCCCGCCCATCACCGTAGCAAGGCTCCCGTTTCTCCATGGCCTGTCCTGCATTTCTGGTTTTGACACTTTATTCAGCATGGCCCTTTTGACCGATGGGAAGCGAGACTTCCTTGTAGCGCTGATTTGCCTTTCCAGGTTGCTTGGTTGGCCAAAAAGGGCGTATGCGTTTTTTCCTGAATATATTCAGGAAAAAACGCATACGCCCTTTTTGGCCAAGGGCATCATTGTCGAGGTTTTGCCGCTTTTCCCGTGCTTTAAAGGCGATTCGAATCTACCTCCTGAAATCTGTTTCCTGCAATTCTGCCTTGCTTTCAAATCCTCTCTGTTGTCTTCCGTCAATATATTTGTGGACGAGAGTTATCATTTATAACTCTGCAGGTTTGTGAATTGCAGTGCCCCTGAGCTCCATTTTTCAACTCGCTTTCTTGGGAGCTGGCCGCAAAAGCGCAGGATTGCTTCAGGCCCTATTCTGGTCCCGGGCGGCAGGCTGAGCCTGTGGTTAATTCTTCTTCCTGATGGGAAAATAGAGTGACCTGTGCCTGTCCCAACACCTAGAGCTAGTGTCTCATTGGTTCCCCCTCTTCCCGTTCATCCTCAGGACAAATTGCAACCTGTACGGAACAGGAGGTTAAAGGTGCTGATTCTCAAGGAGGGAGATTGCTAGTAAAGCGGCTGGAATGGCGAACCCGAGCACAAGGAGATGAGAAATGAGGTGCGTTTTAGAAACCTTTCCCGATCACACGATGTACCATCTTCTGGGATTCTCATGCATGTTTTCGATGTAGGAAGATGCCCTTGAACCTGGAGATTTGGAACCCATGGGATGGGTACCACGCAGTATTACTCTAAAGGGTCTGCGTTTGCTCACCCAACCTCACCAAACCTCTCAGCCCCAAGAGTGTCCACCCTTATGCCTCAATCAGCTGTGGGTCTAGATATGGTCAATCCAGGTGGCATCACAGCCCTTGAACGAATTTTGTAAGAATTTCTCTCTCTTTCACTGTCTTTGTTTCACGGGTTTTTAAAAGTGATTGATTTTTATAAAGGGGTTTAGCTGCTTTTCATTGCTGTGTTTATGCCGCTTTACACCCACTTGACTCACTTACAGAGGGATATCAGTACATAGGTTTTAAGATTCTTACTAGTCAGATATATTCTTGGGCGGTGAATAGGGGGTTTTGAGTCCAGATCACTGAGCAAGGAGTAGGTCTTGTCTATTACATATTGGGTTTATGGAACGGTCTCTGAGCTAATTTGAAACCCTTGTTTTAGGCATCACCCCACCTCACCTTTCCCGTTAAGCAGCCATAGTGTGTTTTCTAAACGTGTGACTCTGTTCTGTTTTGTAATTCAGTTCAAGGGTAGCGGTTTTTACATTCCCTCTATAAGTGATATCTTATGATAAGTGTCTTTTTCTGTGTGACTTATTTCACTTAGAATCGTCGTACCTAAATCCACTCATCATGCTGCTACTAGCCTTATGACATTGATTTCATGGCTGAGTGATATTCCATTGTACAAAAGGACCACAACTTCTTTATCCATTTTTCTCTTTCCTGGGATATTTAAGGTGTAACGAAGTGGAGGTTCTTGTCAACAGAGCAGCCCTAAACTTTGGGGTGCCTGTGCCTTGCTGATTTTTAGTTTTCCCAATTTATACGCCCGTGAGTGGAAGTGCCCTATGCTCTCTAAGCTGAGTTTTTTCGATGTTTCAGGACACACCGTACACTTCTGCAGAGTGGCTGTTGGCAATTTACATCCCGCCCATCACCGTAGCAAGGCTCCCGTTTCTCCATGGCCTGTCCTGCATTTCTGGTTTTGACACTTTATTCAGCATGGCCCTTTTGACCGATGGGAAGCGAGACTTCCTTGTAGCGCTGATTTGCCTTTCCAGGTTGCTTGGTTGGCCAAAAAGGGCGTATGCATTTTTTCCTGAATATATTCAGGAAAAAACGCATACGCCCTTTTTGGCCA
The DNA here is from genome assembly GCF_965194805.1 of Balaenoptera borealis. NCBI lineage: Eukaryota > Metazoa > Chordata > Mammalia > Artiodactyla > Balaenopteridae > Balaenoptera > Balaenoptera borealis. Next base: position 141,843,150 of record NC_138867.1, on the reverse strand, counting down.
AGGGCATCATTGTCGAGGTTTTGCCGCTTTTCCCGTGCTTTAAAGGCGATTCGAATCTACCTCCTGAAATCTGTTTCCTGCAATTCTGCCTTGCTTTCAAATCCTCTCTGTTGTCTTCCGTCAATATATTTGTGGACGAGAGTTATCATTTATAACTCTGCAGGTTTGTGAATTGCAGTGCCCCTGAGCTCCATTTTTCAACTCGCTTTCTTGGGAGCTGGCCGCAAAAGCGCAGGATTGCTTCAGGCCCTATTCTGGTCCCGGGCGGCAGGCTGAGCCTGTGGTTAATTCTTCTTCCTGATGGGAAAATAGAGTGACCTGTGCCTGTCCCAACACCTAGAGCTAGTGTCTCATTGGTTCCCCCTCTTCCCGTTCATCCTCAGGACAAATTGCAACCTGTACGGAACAGGAGGTTAAAGGTGCTGATTCTCAAGGAGGGAGATTGCTAGTAAAGTGGCTGGAATGGCGAACCCGAGCACAAGGAGATGAGAAATGAGGTGCGTTTTAGAAACCTTTCCCGATCACACGATGTACCATCTTCTGGGATTCTCATGCATGTTTTCGATGTAGGAAGATGCCCTTGAACCTGGAGATTTGGGACCCATGGGATGGGTACCACACAGTATTACTCTAAAGGGTCTGCATTTGCTCACCCAACCTCACCAAACCTCTCAGCCCCAAGAGTGTCCACCCTTATGCCTCAATCAGCTGTGGGTCTAGATATGGTCAATCCAGGTGGCATCACAGCCCTTGAACGAATTTTGTAAGAATTTCTCTCTCTTTCACTGTCTTTGTTTCACGGGTTTTTAAAAGTGATTGATTTTTATAAAGGGGTTTAGCTGCTTTTCACTGCTGTGTTTATGCCGCTTTACACCCACTTGACTCACTTACAGAGGGATATCAGTACATAGGTTTTAAGATTCTTACTAGTCAGATATATTCTTGGGCGGTGAATAGGGGGTTTTGAGTCCAGATCACTGAGCAAGGATTAGGTCTTGTCTATTACATATTGGGTTTATGGAACGGTCTCTCAGCTAATTTGAAACCCTTGTTTTATGCATCACCCCACCTCACCTTTCCCGTTAAGCAGCCATAGTGTGTTTTCTAAACGTGTGACTCTGTTCTGTTTTGTAATTCAGTTCAAGGGTAGCGGTTTTTACATTCCCTCTATAAGTGATATCTTATGATAAGTGTCTTTTTCTGTGTGACTTATTTCACTTAGAATCGTCGTACCTAAATCCACTCATCATGCTGCTACTAGCCTTATGACGTTGATTTCATGACTGAGTGATATTCCATTGTACAAAAGGACCACAACTTCTTTATCCATTTTTCTCTTTCCTGGGATATTTAAGGTGTAACGAAGTGGAGGTTCTTGTCAACAGAGCAGCCCTAAACTTTGGGGTGCCTGTGCCTTGCTGATTTTTAGTTTTCCCAATTTATACGCCCGTGAGTGGAAGTGCTCTATGCTCTCTAAGCTGAGTGTTTTCGATGTTTCAGGACACACCGTACACTTCTGCAGAGTGGCTGTTGGCAATTTACATCCCGCCCATCAGCGTAGCAAGGCTCCCGTTTCTCCATGGCCTGTCCTGCATTTCTGGTTTTGACACTTTATTCAGCATGGCCCTTTTGACCGATGGGAAGCGAGACTTCTTTGTAGCGCTGATTTGCCTTTCCAGGTTGCTTGGTTGGCCAAAAAGGGCGTATGCGTTTTTTCCTGAATATATTCAGGAAAAAACGCATACGCCCTTTTTGGCCAAGGGCATCATTGTCGAGGTTTTGCCGCTTTTCCCGTGCTTTAAAGGCGATTCGAATCTACCTCCTGAAATCTGTTTCCTGCAATTCTGCCTTGCTTTCAAATCCTCTCTGTTGTCTTCCGTCAATATATTTGTGGACGAGAGTTATCATTTATAACTCTGCAGGTTTGTGAATTGCAGTGCCCCTGAGCTCCATTTTTCAACTCGCTTTCTTGGGAGCTGGCCGCAAAAGCGCAGGATTGCTTCAGGCCCTATTCTGGTCCCGGGCGGCAGGCTGAGCCTGTGGTTAATTCTTCTTCCTGATGGGAAAATAGAGTGACCTGTGCCTGTCCCAACACCTAGAGCTAGTGTCTCATTGGTTCCCCCTCTTCCCGTTCATCCTCAGGACAAATTGCAACCTGTACGGAACAGGAGGTTAAAGGTGCTGATTCTCAAGGAGGGAGATTGCTAGTAAAGCGGCTGGAATGGCGAACCCGAGCACAAGGAGATGAGAAATGAGGTGCGTTTTAGAAACCTTTCCCGATCACACGATGTACCATCTTCTGGGATTCTCATGCATGTTTTCGATGTAGGAAGATGCCCTTGAACCTGGAGATTTGGAACCCATGGGATGGGTACCACGCAGTATTACTCTAAAGGGTCTGCGTTTGCTCACCCAACCTCACCAAACCTCTCAGCCCCAAGAGTGTCCACCCTTATGCCTCAATCAGCTGTGGGTCTAGATATGGTCAATCCAGGTGGCATCACAGCCCTTGAACGAATTTTGTAAGAATTTCTCTCTCTTTCACTGTCTTTGTTTCACGGGTTTTTAAAAGTGATTGATTTTTATAAAGGGGTTTAGCTGCTTTTCACTGCTGTGTTTATGCCGCTTTACACCCACTTGACTCACTTACAGAGGGATATCAGTACATAGGTTTTAAGATTCTTACTAGTCAGATATATTCTTGGGCGGTGAATAGGGGGTTTTGAGTCCAGATCACTGAGCAAGGAGTAGGTCTTGTCTATTACATATTGGGTTTATGGAACGGTCTCTGAGCTAATTTGAAACCCTTGTTTTAGGCATCACCCCACCTCACCTTTCCCGTTAAGCAGCCATAGTGTGTTTTCTAAACGTGTGACTCTGTTCTGTTTTGTAATTCAGTTCAAGGGTAGCGGTTTTTACATTCCCTCTATAAGTGATATCTTATGATAAGTGTCTTTTTCTGTGTGACTTATTTCACTTAGAATCGTCGTACCTAAATCCACTCATCATGCTGCTACTAGCCTTATGACGTTGATTTCATGACTGAGTGATATTCCATTGTACAAAAGGACCACAACTTCTTTATCCATTTTTCTCTTTCCTGGGATATTTAAGGTGTAATGAAGTGGAGGTTCTTGTCAACAGAGCAGCCCTAAACTTTGGGGTGCCTGTGCCTTGCTGATTTTTAGTTTTCCCAATTTATACGCCCGTGAGTGGAAGTGCCCTATGCTCTCTAAGCTGAGTTTTTTCGATGTTTCAGGACACACCGTACACTTCTGCAGAGTGGCTGTTGGCAATTTACATCCCGCCCATCAGCGTAGCAAGGCTCCCGTTTCTCCATGGCCTGTCCTGCATTTCTGGTTTTGACACTTTATTCAGCATGGCCCTTTTGACCGATGGGAAGCGAGACTTCTTTGTAGGGATGATTTGCCTTTCCAGGTTGCTTGGTTGGCCAAAAAGGGCGTATGCGTTTTTTCCTGAATATATTCAGGAAAAAACGCATACGCCCTTTTTGGCCAAGGGCATCATTGTCGAGGTTTTGCCGCTTTTCCCGTGCTTTAAAGGCGATTCGAATCTACCTCCTGAAATCTGTTTCCTGCAATTCTGCCTTGCTTTCAAATCCTCTCTGTTGTCTTCCGTCAATATATTTGTGGACGAGAGTTATCATTTATAACTCTGCAGGTTTGTGAATTGCAGTGCCCCTGAGCTCCATTTTTCAACTCGCTTTCTTGGGAGCTGGCCGCAAAAGCGCAGGATTCCTTCAGGCCCTATTCTGGTCCCGGGCGGCAGGCTGAGCCTGTGGTTAATTCTTCTTCCTGATGGGAAAATAGAGTGACCTGTGCCTGTCCCAACACCTAGAGCTAGTGTCTCATTGGTTCCCCCTCTTCCCGTTCATCCTCAGGACAAATTGCAACCTGTACGGAACAGGAGGTTAAAGGTGCTGATTCTCAAGGAGGGAGATTGCTAGTAAAGCGGCTGGAATGGCGAACCCGAGCACAAGGAGATGAGAAATGAGGTGCGTTTTAGAAACCTTTCCCGATCACACGATGTACCATCTTCTGGGATTCTCATGCATGTTTTCGATGTAGGAAGATGCCCTTGAACCTGGAGATTTGGGACCCATGGGATGGGTACCACGCAGTATTACTCTAAAGGGTCTGCGTTTGCTCACCCAACCTCACCAAACCTCTCAGCCCCAAGAGTGTCCACCCTTATGCCTCAATCAGCTGTGGGTCTAGATATGGTCAATCCAGGTGGCATCACAGCCCTTGAACGAATTTTGTAAGAATTTCTCTCTCTTTCACTGTCTTTGTTTCACGGGTTTTTAAAAGTGATTGATTTTTATAAAGGGGTTTAGCTGCTTTTCACTGCTGTGTTTATGCCGCTTTACACCCACTTGACTCACTTACAGAGGGATATCAGTACATAGGTTTTAAGATTCTTACTAGTCAGATATATTCTTGGGCGGTGAATAGGGGGTTTTGAGTCCAGATCACTGAGCAAGGAGTAGGTCTTGTCTATTACATATTGGGTTTATGGAACGGTCTCTGAGCTAATTTGAAACCCTTGTTTTAGGCATCACCCCACCTCACCTTTCCCGTTAAGCAGCCATAGTGTGTTTTCTAAACGTGTGACTCTGTTCTGTTTTGTAATTCAGTTCAAGGGTAGCGGTTTTTACATTCCCTCTATAAGTGATATCTTATGATAAGTGTCTTTTTCTGTGTGACTTATTTCACTTAGAATCGTCGTACCTAAATCCACTCATCATGCTGCTACTAGCCTTATGACGTTGATTTCATGACTGAGTGATATTCCATTGTACAAAAGGACCACAACTTCTTTATCCATTTTTCTCTTTCCTGGGATATTTAAGGTGTAACGAAGTGGAGGTTCTTGTCAACAGAGCAGCCCTAAACTTTGGGGTGCCTGTGCCTTGCTGATTTTTAGTTTTCCCAATTTATACGCCCGTGAGTGGAAGTGCCCTATGCTCTCTAAGCTGAGTTTTTTCGATGTTTCAGGACACACTGTACACTTCTGCAGAGTGGCTGTTGGCAATTTACATCCCGCCCATCAGCGTAGCAAGGCTCCCGTTTCTCCATGGCCTGTCCTGCATTTCTGGTTTTGACACTTTATTCAGCATGGCCCTTTTGACCGATGGGAAGCGAGACTTCTTTGTAGCGCTGATTTGCCTTTCCAGGTTGCTTGGTTGGCCAAAAAGGGCGTATGCGTTTTTTCCTGAATATATTCAGGAAAAAACGCATACGCCCTTTTTGGCCAAGGGCATCATTGTCGAGGTTTTGCCGCTTTTCCCGTGCTTTAAAGGCGATTCGAATCTACCTCCTGAAATCTGTTTCCTGCAATTCTGCCTTGCTTTCAAATCCTCTCTGTTGTCTTCCGTCAATATATTTGTGGACGAGAGTTATCATTTATAACTCTGCAGGTTTGTGAATTGCAGTGCCCCTGAGCTCCATTTTTCAACTCGCTTTCTTGGGAGCTGGCCGCAAAAGCGCAGGATTCCTTCAGGCCCTATTCTGGTCCCGGGCGGCAGGCTGAGGCTGTGGTTAATTCTTCTTCCTGATGGGAAAATACAGTGACCTGTGCCTGTCCCAACACCTAGAGCTAGTGTCTCATTGGTTCCCCCTCTTCCCGTTCATCCTCAGGACAAATTGCAACCTGTACGGAACAGGAGGTTAAAGGTGCTGATTCTCAAGGAGGGAGATTGCTAGTAAAGCGGCTGGAATGGCGAACCCGAGCACAAGGAGATGAGAAATGAGGTGCGTTTTAGAAACCTTTCCCGATCACACGATGTACCATCTTCTGGGATTCTCATGCATGTTTTCGATGTAGGAAGATGCCCTTGAACCTGGAGATTTGGGACCCATGGGATGGGTACCACGCAGTATTACTCTAAAGGGTCTGCATTTGCTCACCCAACCTCACCAAACCTCTCAGCCCCAAGAGTGTCCACCCTTATGCCTCAATCAGCTGTGGGTCTAGATATGGTCAATCCAGGTGGCATCACAGCCCTTGAACGAATTTTGTAAGAATTTCTCTCTCTTTCACTGTCTTTGTTTCACGGGATTTTAAAAGTGATTGATTTTTATAAAGGGGTTTAGCTGCTTTTCACTGCTGTGTTTATGCCGCTTTACACCCACTTGACTCACTTACAGAGGGATATCAGTACATAGGTTTTAAGATTCTTACTAGTCAGATATATTCTTGGGCGGTGAATAGGGGGTTTTGAGTCCAGATCACTGAGCAAAGAGTAGGTCTTGTCTATTACATATTGGGTTTATGGAACGGTCTCTGAGCTAATTTGAAACCCTTGTTTTATGCATCACCCCACCTCACCTTACCCGTTAAGCAGCCATAGTGTGTTTTCTAAACGTGTGACTCTGTTCTGTTTTGTAATTCAGTTCAAGGGTAGCGGTTTTTACATTCCCTCTATAAGTGATATCTTATGATAAGTGTCTTTTTCTGTGTGACTTATTTCACTTAGAATCGTCGTACCTAAATCCACTCATCATGCTGCTACTAGCCTTATGACGTTGATTTCATGGCTGAGTGATATTCCATTGTACAAAAGGACCACAACTTCTTTATCCATTTTTCTCTTTCCTGGGATATTTAAGGTGTAACGAAGTGGAGGTTCTTGTCAACAGAGCAGCCCTAAACTTTGGGGTGCCTGTGTCTTGCTGATTTTTAGTTTTCCCAATTTATACGCCCGTGAGTGGAAGTGCCCTATGCTCTCTAAGCTGAGTTTTTTCGATGTTTCAGGACACACCGTACACTTCTGCAGAGTGGCTGTTGGCAATTTACATCCCGCCCATCACCGTAGCAAGGCTCCCGTTTCTCCATGGCCTGTCCTGCATTTCTGGTTTTGACACTTTATTCAGCATGGCCCTTTTGACCGATGGGAAGCGAGACTTCCTTGTAGCGCTGATTTGCCTTTCCAGGTTGCTTGGTTGGCCAAAAAGGGCGTATGCGTTTTTTCCTGAATATATTCAGGAAAATACGCATACGCCCTTTTTGGCCAAGGGCATCATTGTCGAGGTTTTGCCGCTTTTCCCGTGCTTTAAAGGCGATTCGAATCTACCTCCTGAAATCTGTTTCCTGCAATTCTGCCTTGCTTTCAAATCCTCTTCGTTGTCTTCCGTCAATATATTTGTGGACGAGAGTTATCATTTATAACTCTGCAGGTTTGTGAATTGCAGTGCCCCTGAGCTCCATTTTTCAACTCGCTTTCTTGGGAGCTGGCCGCAAAAGCGCAGGATTCCTTCAGGCCCTATTCTGGTCCCGGGCGGCAGGCTGAGGCTGTGGTTAATTCTTCTTCCTGATGGGAAAATACAGTGACCTGTGCCTGTCCCAACACCTAGAGCTAGTGTCTCATTGGTTCCCCCTCTTCCCGTTCATCCTCAGGACCAATTGCAACCTGTACGGAACAGGAGGTTAAAGGTGCTGATTCTCAAGGAGGGAGATTGCTAGTAAAGCGGCTGGAATGGCGAACCCGAGCACAAGGAGATGAGAAATGAGGTGCGTTTTAGAAACCTTTCCCGATCACACGATGTACCATCTTCTGGGATTCTCATGCATGTTTTCGATGTAGGAAGATGCCCTTGAACCTGGAGATTTGGGACCCATGGGATGGGTACCACGCAGTATTACTCTAAAGGGTCTGCATTTGCTCACCCAACCTCACCAAACCTCTCAGCCCCAAGAGTGTCCACCCTTATGCCTCAATCAGCTGTGGGTCTAGATATGGTCAATCCAGGTGGCATCACAGCCCTTGAACGAATTTTGTAAGAATTTCTCTCTCTTTCACTGTCTTTGTTTCACGGGATTTTAAAAGTGATTGATTTTTATAAAGGGGTTTAGCTGCTTTTCACTGCTGTGTTTATGCCGCTTTACACCCACTTGACTCACTTACAGAGGGATATCAGTACATAGGTTTTAAGATTCTTACTAGTCAGATATATTCTTGGGCGGTGAATAGGGGGTTTTGAGTCCAGATCACTGAGCAAAGAGTAGGTCTTGTCTATTACATATTGGGTTTATGGAACGGTCTCTGAGCTAATTTGAAACCCTTGTTTTATGCATCACCCCACCTCACCTTTCCCGTTAAGCAGCCATAGTGTGTTTTCTAAACGTGTGACTCTGTTCTGTTTTGTAATTCAGTTCAAGGGTAGCGGTTTTTACATTCCCTCTATAAGTGATATCTTATGATAAGTGTCTTTTTCTGTGTGACTTATTTCACTTAGAATCGTCGTACCTAAATCCACTCATCATGCTGCTACTAGCCTTATGACGTTGATTTCATGGCTGAGTGATATTCCATTGTACAAAAGGACCACAACTTCTTTATCCATTTTTCTCTTTCCTGGGATATTTAAGGTGTAACGAAGTGGAGGTTCTTGTCAACAGAGCAGCCCTAAACTTTGGGGTGCCTGTGTCTTGCTGATTTTTAGTTTTCCCAATTTATACGCCCGTGAGTGGAAGTGCCCTATGCTCTCTAAGCTGAGTTTTTTCGATGTTTCAGGACACACCGTACACTTCTGCAGAGTGGCTGTTGGCAATTTACATCCCGCCCATCACCGTAGCAAGGCTCCCGTTTCTCCATGGCCTGTCCTGCATTTCTGGTTTTGACACTTTATTCAGCATGGCCCTTTTGACCGATGGGAAGCGAGACTTCCTTGTAGCGCTGATTTGCCTTTCCAGGTTGCTTGGTTGGCCAAAAAGGGCGTATGCGTTTTTTCCTGAATATATTCAGGAAAAAACGCATACGCCCTTTTTGGCCAAGGGCATCATTGTCGAGGTTTTGCCGCTTTTCCCGTGCTTTAAAGGCGATTCGAATCTACCTCCTGAAATCTGTTTCCTGCAATTCTGCCTTGCTTTCAAATCCTCTTCGTTGTCTTCCGTCAATATATTTGTGGACGAGAGTTATCATTTATAACTCTGCAGGTTTGTGAATTGCAGTGCCCCTGAGCTCCATTTTTCAACTCGCTTTCTTGGGAGCTGGCCGCAAAAGCGCAGGATTCCTTCAGGCCCTATTCTGGTCCCGGGCGGCAGGCTGAGGCTGTGGTTAATTCTTCTTCCTGATGGGAAAATACAGTGACCTGTGCCTGTCCCAACACCTAGAGCTAGTGTCTCATTGGTTCCCCCTCTTCCCGTTCATCCTCAGGACCAATTGCAACCTGTACGGAACAGGAGGTTAAAGGTGCTGATTCTCAAGGAGGGAGATTGCTAGTAAAGCGGCTGGAATGGCGAACCCGAGCACAAGGAGATGAGAAATGAGGTGCGTTTTAGAAACCTTTCCCGATCACACGATGTACCATCTTCTGGGATTCTCATGCATGTTTTCAATGTAGGAAGATGCCCTTGAACCTGGAGATTTGGGACCCATGGGATGGGTACCACGCAGTATTACTCTAAAGGGTCTGCATTTGCTCACCCAACCTCACCAAACCTCTCAGCCCCAAGAGTGTCCACCCTTATGCCTCAATCAGCTGTGGGTCTAGATATGGTCAATCCAGGTGGCATCACAGCCCTTGAACGAATTTTGTAAGAATTTCTCTCTCTTTCACTGTCTTTGTTTCACGGGATTTTAAAAGTGATTGATTTTTATAAAGGGGTTTAGCTGCTTTTCACTGCTGTGTTTATGCCGCTTTACACCCACTTGACTCACTTACAGAGGGATATCAGTACATAGGTTTTAAGATTCTTACTAGTCAGATATATTCTTGGGCGGTGAATAGGGGGTTTTGAGTCCAGATCACTGAGCAAAGAGTAGGTCTTGTCTATTACATATTGGGTTTATGGAACGGTCTCTGAGCTAATTTGAAACCCTTGTTTTATGCATCACCCCACCTCACCTTACCCGTTAAGCAGCCATAGTGTGTTTTCTAAACGTGTGACTCTGTTCTGTTTTGTAATTCAGTTCAAGGGTAGCGGTTTTTACATTCCCTCTATAAGTGATATCTTATGATAAGTGTCTTTTTCTGTGTGACTTATTTCACTTAGAATCGTCGTACCTAAATCCACTCATCATGCTGCTACTAGCCTTATGACGTTGATTTCATGGCTGAGTGATATTCCATTGTACAAAAGGACCACAACTTCTTTATCCATTTTTCTCTTTCCTGGGATATTTAAGGTGTAACGAAGTGGAGGTTCTTGTCAACAGAGCAGCCCTAAACTTTGGGGTGCCTGTGTCTTGCTGATTTTTAGTTTTCCCAATTTATACGCCCGTGAGTGGAAGTGCCCTATGCTCTCTAAGCTGAGTTTTTTCGATGTTTCAGGACACACCGTACACTTCTGCAGAGTGGCTGTTGGCAATTTACATCCCGCCCATCACCGTAGCAAGGCTCCCGTTTCTCCATGGCCTGTCCTGCATTTCTGGTTTTGACACTTTATTCAGCATGGCCCTTTTGACCGATGGGAAGCGAGACTTCCTTGTAGCGCTGATTTGCCTTTCCAGGTTGCTTGGTTGGCCAAAAAGGGCGTATGCGTTTTTTCCTGAATATATTCAGGAAAAAACGCATACGCCCTTTTTGGCCAAGGGCATCATTGTCGAGGTTTTGCCGCTTTTCCCGTGCTTTAAAGGCGATTCGAATCTACCTCCTGAAATCTGTTTCCTGCAATTCTGCCTTGCTTTCAAATCCTCTTCGTTGTCTTCCGTCAATATATTTGTGGACGAGAGTTATCATTTATAACTCTGCAGGTTTGTGAATTGCAGTGCCCCTGAGCTCCATTTTTCAACTCGCTTTCTTGGGAGCTGGCCGCAAAAGCGCAGGATTCCTTCAGGCCCTATTCTGGTCCCGGGCGGCAGGCTGAGGCTGTGGTTAATTCTTCTTCCTGATGGGAAAATAGAGTGACCTGTGCCTGTCCCAACACCTAGAGCTAGTGTCTCATTGGTTCCCCCTCTTCCCGTTCATCCTCAGGACCAATTGCAACCTGTACGGAACAGGAGGTTAAAGGTGCTGATTCTCAAGGAGGGAGATTGCTAGTAAAGCGGCTGGAATGGCGAACCCGAGCACAAGGAGATGAGAAATGAGGTGCGTTTTAGAAACCTTTCCCGATCACACGATGTACCATCTTCTGGGATTCTCATGCATGTTTTCGATGTAGGAAGATGCCCTTGAACCTGGAAATTTGGGACCCATGGGATGGGTACCACGCAGTATTACTCTAAAGGGTCTGCATTTGCTCACCCAACCTCACCAAACCTCTCAGCCCCAAGAGTGTCCACCCTTATGCCTCAATCAGCTGTGGGTCTAGATATGGTCAATCCAGGTGGCATCACAGCCCTTGAACGAATTTTGTAAGAATTTCTCTCTCTTTCACTGTCTTTGTTTCACGGGATTTTAAAAGTGATTGATTTTTATAAAGGGGTTTAGCTGCTTTTCACTGCTGTGTTTATGCCGCTTTACACCCACTTGACTCACTTACAGAGGGATATCAGTACATAGGTTTTAAGATTCTTACTAGTCAGATATATTCTTGGGCGGTGAATAGGGGGTTTTGAGTCCAGATCCCTGAGCAAAGAGTAGGTCTTGTCTATTACATATTGGGTTTATGGAACGGTCTCTGAGCTAATTTGAAACCCTTGTTTTATGCATCACCCCACCTCACCTTACCCGTTAAGCAGCCATAGTGTGTTTTCTAAACGTGTGACTCTGTTCTGTTTTGTAATTCAGTTCAAGGGTAGCGGTTTTTACATTCCCTCTATAAGTGATATCTTATGATAAGTGTCTTTTTCTGTGTGACTTATTTCACTTAGAATCGTCGTACCTAAATCCACTCATCATGCTGCTACTAGCCTTATGACGTTGATTTCATGGCTGAGTGATATTCCATTGTACAAAAGGACCACAACTTCTTTATCCATTTTTCTCTTTCCTGGGATATTTAAGGTGTAACGAAGTGGAGGTTCTTGTCAACAGAGCAGCCCTAAACTTTGGGGTGCCTGTGTCTTGCTGATTTTTAGTTTTCCCAATTTATACGCCCGTGAGTGGAAGTGCCCTATGCTCTCTAAGCTGAGTTTTTTCGATGTTTCAGGACACACCGTACACTTCTGCAGAGTGGCTGTTGGCAATTTACATCCCGCCCATCAGCGTAGCAAGGCTCCCGTTTCTCCATGGCCTGTCCTGCATTTCTGGTTTTGACACTTTATTCAGCATGGCCCTTTTGACCGATGGGAAGCGAGACTTCCTTGTAGCGCTGATTTGCCTTTCCAGGTTGCTTGGTTGGCCAAAAAGGGCGTATGCGTTTTTTCCTGAATATATTCAGGAAAAAACGCATACGCCCTTTTTGGCCAAGGGCATCATTGTCGAGGTTTTGCCGCTTTTCCCGTGCTTTAAAGGCGATTCGAATCTACCTCCTGAAATCTGTTTCCTGCAATTCTGCCTTGCTTTCAAATCCTCTCTGTTGTCTTCCGTCAATATATTTGTGGACGAGAGTTATCATTTATAACTCTGCAGGTTTGTGAATTGCAGTGCCCCTGAGCTCCATTTTTCAACTCGCTTTCTTGGGAGCTGGCCGCAAAAGCGCAGGATTCCTTCAGGCCCTATTCTGGTCCCGGGCGGCAGGCTGAGGCTGTGGTTAATTCTTCTTCCTGATGGGAAAATACAGTGACCTGTGCCTGTCCCAACACCTAGAGCTAGTGTCTCATTGGTTCCCCCTCTTCCCGTTCATCCTCAGGACCAATTGCAACCTGTACGGAACAGGAGGTTAAAGGTGCTGATTCTCAAGGAGGGAGATTGCTAGTAAAGCGGCTGGAATGGCGAACCCGAGCACAAGGAGATGAGAAATGAGGTGCGTTTTAGAAACCTTTCCCGATCACACGATGTACCATCTTCTGGGATTCTCATGCATGTTTTCGATGTAGGAAGATGCCCTTGAACCTGGAGATTTGGGACCCATGGGATGGGTACCACGCAGTATTACTCTAAAGGGTCTGCATTTGCTCACCCAACCTCACCAAACCTCTCAGCCCCAAGAGTGTCCACCCTTATGCCTCAATCAGCTGTGGGTCTAGATATGGTCAATCCAGGTGGCATCACAGCCCTTGAACGAATTTTGTAAGAATTTCTCTCTCTTTCACTGTCTTTGTTTCACGGGATTTTAAAAGTGATTGATTTTTATAAAGGGGTTTAGCTGCTTTTCACTGCTGTGTTTATGCCGCTTTACACCCACTTGACTCACTTACAGAGGGATATCAGTACATAGGTTTTAAGATTCTTACTAGTCAGATATATTCTTGGGCGGTGAATAGGGGGTTTTGAGTCCAGATCACTGAGCAAAGAGTAGGTCTTGTCTATTACATATTGGGTTTATGGAACGGTCTCTGAGCTAATTTGAAACCCTTGTTTTATGCATCACCCCACCTCACCTTACCCGTTAAGCAGCCATAGTGTGTTTTCTAAACGTGTGACTCTGTTCTGTTTTGTAATTCAGTTCAAGGGTAGCGGTTTTTACATTCCCTCTATAAGTGATATCTTATGATAAGTGTCTTTTTCTGTGTGACTTATTTCACTTAGAATCGTCGTACCTAAATCCACTCATCATGCTGCTACTAGCCTTATGACGTTGATTTCATGGCTGAGTGATATTCCATTGTACAAAAGGACCACAACTTCTTTATCCATTTTTCTCTTTCCTGGGATATTTAAGGTGTAACGAAGTGGAGGTTCTTGTCAACAGAGCAGCCCTAAACTTTGGGGTGCCTGTGTCTTGCTGATTTTTAGTTTTCCCAATTTATACGCCCGTGAGTGGAAGTGCCCTATGCTCTCTAAGCTGAGTTTTTTCGATGTTTCAGGACACACCGTACACTTCTGCAGAGTGGCTGTTGGCAATTTACATCCCGCCCATCACCGTAGCAAGGCTCCCGTTTCTCCATGGCCTGTCCTGCATTTCTGGTTTTGACACTTTATTCAGCATGGCCCTTTTGACCGATGGGAAGCGAGACTTCCTTGTAGCGCTGATTTGCCTTTCCAGGTTGCTTGGTTGGCCAAAAAGGGCGTGTGCGTTTTTTCCTGAATATATTCAGGAAAAAACGCATACGCCCTTTTTGGCCAAGGGCATCATTGTCGAGGTTTTGCCGCTTTTCCCGTGCTTTAAAGGCGATTCGAATCTACCTCCTGAAATCTGTTTCCTGCAATTCTGCCTTGCTTTCAAATCCTCTCTGTTGTCTTCCGTCAATATATTTGTGGACGAGAGTTATCATTTATAACTCTGCAGGTTTGTGAATTGCAGTGCCCCTGAGCTCCATTTTTCAACTCGCTTTCTTGGGAGCTGGCCGCAAAAGCGCAGGATTGCTTCAGGCCCTATTCTGGTCCCGGGCGGCAGGCTGAGCCTGTGGTTAATTCTTCTTCCTGATGGGAAAATAGAGTGACCTGTGCCTGTCCCAACACCTAGAGCTAGTGTCTCATTGGTTCCCCCTCTTCCCGTTCATCCTCAGGACAAATTGCAACCTGTACGGAACAGGAGGTTAAAGGTGCTGATTCTCAAGGAGGGAGATTGCTAGTAAAGCGGCTGGAATGGCGAACCCGAGCACAAGGAGATGAGAAATGAGGTGCGTTTTAGAAACCTTTCCCGATCACACGGTGTACCATCTTCTGGGATTCTCATGCATGTTTTCGATGTAGGAAGATGCCCTTGAACCTGGAGATTTGGAACCCATGGGATGGGTACCACGCAGTATTACTCTAAAGGGTCTGCGTTTGCTCACCCAACCTCACCAAACCTCTCAGCCCCAAGAGTGTCCACCCTTATGCCTCAATCAGCTGTGGGTCTAGATATGGTCAATACAGGTGGCATCACAGCCCTTGAACGAATTTTGTAAGAATTTCTCTCTCTTTCACTGTCTTTGTTTCACGGGTTTTTAAAAGTGATTGATTTTTATAAAGGGGTTTAGCTGCTTTTCATTGCTGTGTTTATGCCGCTTTACACCCACTTGACTCACTTACAGAGGGATATCAGTACATAGGTTTTAAGATTCTTACTAGTCAGATATATTCTTGGGCGGTGAATAGGGGGTTTTGAGTCCAGATCACTGAGCAAGGAGTAGGTCTTGTCTATTACATATTGGGTTTATGGAACGGTCTCTGAGCTAATTTGAAACCCTTGTTTTATGCATCACCCCACCTCACCTTTCCCGTTAAGCAGCCATAGTGTGTTTTCTAAACGTGTGACTCTGTTCTGTTTTGTAATTCAGTTCAAGGGTAGCGGTTTTTACATTCCCTCTATAAGTGATATCTTATGATAAGTGTCTTTTTCTGTGTGACTTATTTCACTTAGAATCGTCGTACCTAAATCCACTCATCATGCTGCTACTAGCCTTATGACGTTGATTTCATGGCTGAGTGATATTCCATTGTACAAAAGGACCACAACTTCTTTATCCATTTTTCTCTTTCCTGGGATATTTAAGGTGTAACGAAGTGGAGGTTCTTGTCAACAGAGCAGCCCTAAATTTTGGGGTGCCTGTGCCTTGCTGATTTTTAGTTTTCCCAATTTATACGCCCGTGAGTGGAAGTGCCCTATGCTCTCTAAGCTGAGTTTTTTCGATGTTTCAGGACACACCGTACACTTCTGCAGAGTGGCTGTTGGCAATTTACATCCCGCCCATCACCGTAGCAAGGCTCCCGTTTCTCCATGGCCTGTCCTGCATTTCTGGTTTTGACACTTTATTCAGCATGGCCCTTTTGACCGATGGGAAGCGAGACTTCCTTGTAGCGCTGATTTGCCTTTCCAGGTTGCTTGGTTGGCCAAAAAGGGCATCATTGTCGAGGTTTTGCCGCTTTTCCCGTGCTTTAAAGGCGATTCGAATCTACCTCCTGAAATCTGTTTCCTGCAATTCTGCCTTGCTTTCAAATCCTCTCTGTTGTCTTCCGTCAATATATTTGTGGACGAGAGTTATCATTTATAACTCTGCAGGTTTGTGAATTGCAGTGCCCCTGAGCTCCATTTTTCAACTCGCTTTCTTGGGAGCTGGCCGCAAAAGCGCAGGATTGCTTCAGGCCCTATTCTGGTCCCGGGCGGCAGGCTGAGCCTGTGGTTAATTCTTCTTCCTGATGGGAAAATAGAGTGACCTGTGCCTGTCCCAACACCTAGAGCTAGTGTCTCATTGGTTCCCCCTCTTCCCGTTCATCCTCAGGACAAATTGCAACCTGTACGGAACAGGAGGTTAAAGGTGCTGATTCTCAAGGAGGGAGATTGCTAGTAAAGCGGCTGGAATGGCGAACCCGAGCACAAGGAGATGAGAAATGAGGTGCGTTTTAGAAACCTTTCCCGATCACACGATGTACCATCTTCTGGGATTCTCATGCATGTTTTCGATGTAGGAAGATGCCCTTGAACCTGGAGATTTGGGACCCATGGGATGGGTACCACACAGTATTACTCTAAAGGGTCTGCATTTGCTCACCCAACCTCACCAAACCTCTCAGCCCCAAGAGTGTCCACCCTTATGCCTCAATCAGCTGTGGGTCTAGATATGGTCAATCCAGGTGGCATCACAGCCCTTGAACGAATTTTGTAAGAATTTCTCTCTCTTTCACTGTCTTTGTTTCACGGGTTTTTAAAAGTGATTGATTTTTATAAAGGGGTTTAGCTGCTTTTCACTGCTGTGTTTATGCCGCTTTACACCCACTTGACTCACTTACAGAGGGATATCAGTACATAGGTTTTAAGATTCTTACTAGTCAGATATATTCTTGGGCGGTGAATAGGGGGTTTTGAGTCCAGATCACTGAGCAAGGAGTAGGTCTTGTCTATTACATATTGGGTTTATGGAACGGTCTCTGAGCTAATTTGAAACCCTTGTTTTATGCATCACCCCACCTCACCTTTCCCGTTAAGCAGCCATAGTGTGTTTTCTAAACGTGTGACTCTGTTCTGTTTTGTAATTCAGTTCAAGGGTAGCGGTTTTTACATTCCCTCTATAAGTGATATCTTATGATAAGTGTCTTTTTCTGTGTGACTTATTTCACTTAGAATCGTCGTACCTAAATCCACTCATCATGCTGCTACTAGCCTTATGACGTTGATTTCATGACTGAGTGATATTCCATTGTACAAAAGGACCACAACTTCTTTATCCATTTTTCTCTTTCCTGGGATATTTAAGGTGTAACGAAGTGGAGGTTCTTGTCAACAGAGCAGCCCTAAACTTTGGGGTGCCTGTGCCTTGCTGATTTTTAGTTTTCCCAATTTATACGCCCGTGAGTGGAAGTGCCCTATGCTCTCTAAGCTGAGTTTTTTCGATGTTTCAGGACACACCGTACACTTCTGCAGAGTGGCTGTTGGCAATTTACATCCCGCCCATCACCGTAGCAAGGCTCCCGTTTCTCCATGGCCTGTCCTGCATTTCTGGTTTTGACACTTTATTCAGCATGGCCCTTTTGACCGATGGGAAGCGAGACTTCCTTGTAGCGCTGATTTGCCTTTCCAGGTTGCTTGGTTGGCCAAAAAGGGCGTATGCGTTTTTTCCTGAATATATTCAGGAAAAAACGCATACGCCCTTTTTGGCCAAGGGCATCATTGTCGAGGTTTTGCCGCTTTTCCCGTGCTTTAAAGGCGATTCGAATCTACCTCCTGAAATCTGTTTCCTGCAATTCTGCCTTGCTTTCAAATCCTCTCTGTTGTCTTCCGTCAATATATTTGTGGACGAGAGTTATCATTTATAACTCTGCAGGTTTGTGAATTGCAGTGCCCCTGAGCTCCATTTTTCAACTCGCTTTCTTGGGAGCTGGCCGCAAAAGCGCAGGATTGCTTCAGGCCCTATTCTGGTCCCGGGCGGCAGGCTGAGCCTGTGGTTAATTCTTCTTCCTGATGGGAAAATAGAGTGACCTGTGCCTGTCCCAACACCTAGAGCTAGTGTCTCATTGGTTCCCCCTCTTCCCGTTCATCCTCAGGACAAATTGCAACCTGTACGGAACAGGAGGTTAAAGGTGCTGATTCTCAAGGAGGGAGATTGCTAGTAAAGCGGCTGGAATGGCGAACCCGAGCACAAGGAGATGAGAAATGAGGTGCGTTTTAGAAACCTTTCCCGATCACACGATGTACCATCTTCTGGGATTCTCATGCATGTTTTCGATGTAGGAAGATGCCCTTGAACCTGGAGATTTGGAACCCATGGGATGGGTACCACGCAGTATTACTCTAAAGGGTCTGCGTTTGCTCACCCAACCTCACCAAACCTCTCAGCCCCAAGAGTGTCCACCCTTATGCCTCAATCAGCTGTGGGTCTAGATATGGTCAATCCAGGTGGCATCACAGCCCTTGAACGAATTTTGTAAGAATTTCTCTCTCTTTCACTGTCTTTGTTTCACGGGTTTTTAAAAGTGATTGATTTTTATAAAGGGGTTTAGCTGCTTTTCATTGCTGTGTTTATGCCGCTTTACACCCACTTGACTCACTTACAGAGGGATATCAGTACATAGGTTTTAAGATTCTTACTAGTCAGATATATTCTTGGGCGGTGAATAGGGGGTTTTGAGTCCAGATCACTGAGCAAGGAGTAGGTCTTGTCTATTACATATTGGGTTTATGGAACGGTCTCTGAGCTAATTTGAAACCCTTGTTTTAGGCATCACCCCACCTCACCTTTCCCGTTAAGCAGCCATAGTGTGTTTTCTAAACGTGTGACTCTGTTCTGTTTTGTAATTCAGTTCAAGGGTAGCGGTTTTTACATTCCCTCTATAAGTGATATCTTATGATAAGTGTCTTTTTCTGTGTGACTTATTTCACTTAGAATCGTCGTACCTAAATCCACTCATCATGCTGCTACTAGCCTTATGACATTGATTTCATGGCTGAGTGATATTCCATTGTACAAAAGGACCACAACTTCTTTATCCATTTTTCTCTTTCCTGGGATATTTAAGGTGTAACGAAGTGGAGGTTCTTGTCAACAGAGCAGCCCTAAACTTTGGGGTGCCTGTGCCTTGCTGATTTTTAGTTTTCCCAATTTATACGCCCGTGAGTGGAAGTGCCCTATGCTCTCTAAGCTGAGTTTTTTCGATGTTTCAGGACACACCGTACACTTCTGCAGAGTGGCTGTTGGCAATTTACATCCCGCCCATCACCGTAGCAAGGCTCCCGTTTCTCCATGGCCTGTCCTGCATTTCTGGTTTTGACACTTTATTCAGCATGGCCCTTTTGACCGATGGGAAGCGAGACTTCCTTGTAGCGCTGATTTGCCTTTCCAGGTTGCTTGGTTGGCCAAAAAGGGCGTATGCATTTTTTCCTGAATATATTCAGGAAAAAACGCATACGCCCTTTTTGGCCAAGGGCATCATTGTCGAGGTTTTGCCGCTTTTCCCGTGCTTTAAAGGCGATTCGAATCTACCTCCTGAAATCTGTTTCCTGCAATTCTGCCTTGCTTTCAAATCCTCTCTGTTGTCTTCCGTCAATATATTTGTGGACGAGAGTTATCATTTATAACTCTGCAGGTTTGTGAATTGCAGTGCCCCTGAGCTCCATTTTTCAACTCGCTTTCTTGGGAGCTGGCCGCAAAAGCGCAGGATTGCTTCAGGCCCTATTCTGGTCCCGGGCGGCAGGCTGAGCCTGTGGTTAATTCTTCTTCCTGATGGGAAAATAGAGTGACCTGTGCCTGTCCCAACACCTAGAGCTAGTGTCTCATTGGTTCCCCCTCTTCCCGTTCATCCTCAGGACAAATTGCAACCTGTACGGAACAGGAGGTTAAAGGTGCTGATTCTCAAGGAGGGAGATTGCTAGTAAAGTGGCTGGAATGGCGAACCCGAGCACAAGGAGATGAGAAATGAGGTGCGTTTTAGAAACCTTTCCCGATCACACGATGTACCATCTTCTGGGATTCTCATGCATGTTTTCGATGTAGGAAGATGCCCTTGAACCTGGAGATTTGGGACCCATGGGATGGGTACCACACAGTATTACTCTAAAGGGTCTGCATTTGCTCACCCAACCTCACCAAACCTCTCAGCCCCAAGAGTGTCCACCCTTATGCCTCAATCAGCTGTGGGTCTAGATATGGTCAATCCAGGTGGCATCACAGCCCTTGAACGAATTTTGTAAGAATTTCTCTCTCTTTCACTGTCTTTGTTTCACGGGTTTTTAAAAGTGATTGATTTTTATAAAGGGGTTTAGCTGCTTTTCACTGCTGTGTTTATGCCGCTTTACACCCACTTGACTCACTTACAGAGGGATATCAGTACATAGGTTTTAAGATTCTTACTAGTCAGATATATTCTTGGGCGGTGAATAGGGGGTTTTGAGTCCAGATCACTGAGCAAGGATTAGGTCTTGTCTATTACATATTGGGTTTATGGAACGGTCTCTCAGCTAATTTGAAACCCTTGTTTTATGCATCACCCCACCTCACCTTTCCCGTTAAGCAGCCATAGTGTGTTTTCTAAACGTGTGACTCTGTTCTGTTTTGTAATTCAGTTCAAGGGTAGCGGTTTTTACATTCCCTCTATAAGTGATATCTTATGATAAGTGTCTTTTTCTGTGTGACTTATTTCACTTAGAATCGTCGTACCTAAATCCACTCATCATGCTGCTACTAGCCTTATGACGTTGATTTCATGACTGAGTGATATTCCATTGTACAAAAGGACCACAACTTCTTTATCCATTTTTCTCTTTCCTGGGATATTTAAGGTGTAACGAAGTGGAGGTTCTTGTCAACAGAGCAGCCCTAAACTTTGGGGTGCCTGTGCCTTGCTGATTTTTAGTTTTCCCAATTTATACGCCCGTGAGTGGAAGTGCTCTATGCTCTCTAAGCTGAGTGTTTTCGATGTTTCAGGACACACCGTACACTTCTGCAGAGTGGCTGTTGGCAATTTACATCCCGCCCATCAGCGTAGCAAGGCTCCCGTTTCTCCATGGCCTGTCCTGCATTTCTGGTTTTGACACTTTATTCAGCATGGCCCTTTTGACCGATGGGAAGCGAGACTTCTTTGTAGCGCTGATTTGCCTTTCCAGGTTGCTTGGTTGGCCAAAAAGGGCGTATGCGTTTTTTCCTGAATATATTCAGGAAAAAACGCATACGCCCTTTTTGGCCAAGGGCATCATTGTCGAGGTTTTGCCGCTTTTCCCGTGCTTTAAAGGCGATTCGAATCTACCTCCTGAAATCTGTTTCCTGCAATTCTGCCTTGCTTTCAAATCCTCTCTGTTGTCTTCCGTCAATATATTTGTGGACGAGAGTTATCATTTATAACTCTGCAGGTTTGTGAATTGCAGTGCCCCTGAGCTCCATTTTTCAACTCGCTTTCTTGGGAGCTGGCCGCAAAAGCGCAGGATTGCTTCAGGCCCTATTCTGGTCCCGGGCGGCAGGCTGAGCCTGTGGTTAATTCTTCTTCCTGATGGGAAAATAGAGTGACCTGTGCCTGTCCCAACACCTAGAGCTAGTGTCTCATTGGTTCCCCCTCTTCCCGTTCATCCTCAGGACAAATTGCAACCTGTACGGAACAGGAGGTTAAAGGTGCTGATTCTCAAGGAGGGAGATTGCTAGTAAAGCGGCTGGAATGGCGAACCCGAGCACAAGGAGATGAGAAATGAGGTGCGTTTTAGAAACCTTTCCCGATCACACGATGTACCATCTTCTGGGATTCTCATGCATGTTTTCGATGTAGGAAGATGCCCTTGAACCTGGAGATTTGGAACCCATGGGATGGGTACCACGCAGTATTACTCTAAAGGGTCTGCGTTTGCTCACCCAACCTCACCAAACCTCTCAGCCCCAAGAGTGTCCACCCTTATGCCTCAATCAGCTGTGGGTCTAGATATGGTCAATCCAGGTGGCATCACAGCCCTTGAACGAATTTTGTAAGAATTTCTCTCTCTTTCACTGTCTTTGTTTCACGGGTTTTTAAAAGTGATTGATTTTTATAAAGGGGTTTAGCTGCTTTTCACTGCTGTGTTTATGCCGCTTTACACCCACTTGACTCACTTACAGAGGGATATCAGTACATAGGTTTTAAGATTCTTACTAGTCAGATATATTCTTGGGCGGTGAATAGGGGGTTTTGAGTCCAGATCACTGAGCAAGGAGTAGGTCTTGTCTATTACATATTGGGTTTATGGAACGGTCTCTGAGCTAATTTGAAACCCTTGTTTTAGGCATCACCCCACCTCACCTTTCCCGTTAAGCAGCCATAGTGTGTTTTCTAAACGTGTGACTCTGTTCTGTTTTGTAATTCAGTTCAAGGGTAGCGGTTTTTACATTCCCTCTATAAGTGATATCTTATGATAAGTGTCTTTTTCTGTGTGACTTATTTCACTTAGAATCGTCGTACCTAAATCCACTCATCATGCTGCTACTAGCCTTATGACGTTGATTTCATGACTGAGTGATATTCCATTGTACAAAAGGACCACAACTTCTTTATCCATTTTTCTCTTTCCTGGGATATTTAAGGTGTAACGAAGTGGAGGTTCTTGTCAACAGAGCAGCCCTAAACTTTGGGGTGCCTGTGCCTTGCTGATTTTTAGTTTTCCCAATTTATACGCCCGTGAGTGGAAGTGCCCTATGCTCTCTAAGCTGAGTTTTTTCGATGTTTCAGGACACACCGTACACTTCTGCAGAGTGGCTGTTGGCAATTTACATCCCGCCCATCAGCGTAGCAAGGCTCCCGTTTCTCCATGGCCTGTCCTGCATTTCTGGTTTTGACACTTTATTCAGCATGGCCCTTTTGACCGATGGGAAGCGAGACTTCTTTGTAGGGATGATTTGCCTTTCCAGGTTGCTTGGTTGGCCAAAAAGGGCGTATGCGTTTTTTCCTGAATATATTCAGGAAAAAACGCATACGCCCTTTTTGGCCAAGGGCATCATTGTCGAGGTTTTGCCGCTTTTCCCGTGCTTTAAAGGCGATTCGAATCTACCTCCTGAAATCTGTTTCCTGCAATTCTGCCTTGCTTTCAAATCCTCTCTGTTGTCTTCCGTCAATATATTTGTGGACGAGAGTTATCATTTATAACTCTGCAGGTTTGTGAATTGCAGTGCCCCTGAGCTCCATTTTTCAACTCGCTTTCTTGGGAGCTGGCCGCAAAAGCGCAGGATTCCTTCAGGCCCTATTCTGGTCCCGGGCGGCAGGCTGAGCCTGTGGTTAATTCTTCTTCCTGATGGGAAAATAGAGTGACCTGTGCCTGTCCCAACACCTAGAGCTAGTGTCTCATTGGTTCCCCCTCTTCCCGTTCATCCTCAGGACAAATTGCAACCTGTACGGAACAGGAGGTTAAAGGTGCTGATTCTCAAGGAGGGAGATTGCTAGTAAAGCGGCTGGAATGGCGAACCCGAGCACAAGGAGATGAGAAATGAGGTGCGTTTTAGAAACCTTTCCCGATCACACGATGTACCATCTTCTGGGATTCTCATGCATGTTTTCGATGTAGGAAGATGCCCTTGAACCTGGAGATTTGGGACCCATGGGATGGGTACCACGCAGTATTACTCTAAAGGGTCTGCGTTTGCTCACCCAACCTCACCAAACCTCTCAGCCCCAAGAGTGTCCACCCTTATGCCTCAATCAGCTGTGGGTCTAGATATGGTCAATCCAGGTGGCATCACAGCCCTTGAACGAATTTTGTAAGAATTTCTCTCTCTTTCACTGTCTTTGTTTCACGGGTTTTTAAAAGTGATTGATTTTTATAAAGGGGTTTAGCTGCTTTTCACTGCTGTGTTTATGCCGCTTTACACCCACTTGACTCACTTACAGAGGGATATCAGTACATAGGTTTTAAGATTCTTACTAGTCAGATATATTCTTGGGCGGTGAATAGGGGGTTTTGAGTCCAGATCACTGAGCAAGGAGTAGGTCTTGTCTATTACATATTGGGTTTATGGAACGGTCTCTGAGCTAATTTGAAACCCTTGTTTTAGGCATCACCCCACCTCACCTTTCCCGTTAAGCAGCCATAGTGTGTTTTCTAAACGTGTGACTCTGTTCTGTTTTGTAATTCAGTTCAAGGGTAGCGGTTTTTACATTCCCTCTATAAGTGATATCTTATGATAAGTGTCTTTTTCTGTGTGACTTATTTCACTTAGAATCGTCGTACCTAAATCCACTCATCATGCTGCTACTAGCCTTATGACGTTGATTTCATGACTGAGTGATATTCCATTGTACAAAAGGACCACAACTTCTTTATCCATTTTTCTCTTTCCTGGGATATTTAAGGTGTAACGAAGTGGAGGTTCTTGTCAACAGAGCAGCCCTAAACTTTGGGGTGCCTGTGCCTTGCTGATTTTTAGTTTTCCCAATTTATACGCCCGTGAGTGGAAGTGCCCTATGCTCTCTAAGCTGAGTTTTTTCGATGTTTCAGGACACACTGTACACTTCTGCAGAGTGGCTGTTGGCAATTTACATCCCGCCCATCAGCGTAGCAAGGCTCCCGTTTCTCCATGGCCTGTCCTGCATTTCTGGTTTTGACACTTTATTCAGCATGGCCCTTTTGACCGATGGGAAGCGAGACTTCTTTGTAGCGCTGATTTGCCTTTCCAGGTTGCTTGGTTGGCCAAAAAGGGCGTATGCGTTTTTTCCTGAATATATTCAGGAAAAAACGCATACGCCCTTTTTGGCCAAGGGCATCATTGTCGAGGTTTTGCCGCTTTTCCCGTGCTTTAAAGGCGATTCGAATCTACCTCCTGAAATCTGTTTCCTGCAATTCTGCCTTGCTTTCAAATCCTCTCTGTTGTCTTCCGTCAATATATTTGTGGACGAGAGTTATCATTTATAACTCTGCAGGTTTGTGAATTGCAGTGCCCCTGAGCTCCATTTTTCAACTCGCTTTCTTGGGAGCTGGCCGCAAAAGCGCAGGATTCCTTCAGGCCCTATTCTGGTCCCGGGCGGCAGGCTGAGGCTGTGGTTAATTCTTCTTCCTGATGGGAAAATACAGTGACCTGTGCCTGTCCCAACACCTAGAGCTAGTGTCTCATTGGTTCCCCCTCTTCCCGTTCATCCTCAGGACAAATTGCAACCTGTACGGAACAGGAGGTTAAAGGTGCTGATTCTCAAGGAGGGAGATTGCTAGTAAAGCGGCTGGAATGGCGAACCCGAGCACAAGGAGATGAGAAATGAGGTGCGTTTTAGAAACCTTTCCCGATCACACGATGTACCATCTTCTGGGATTCTCATGCATGTTTTCGATGTAGGAAGATGCCCTTGAACCTGGAGATTTGGGACCCATGGGATGGGTACCACGCAGTATTACTCTAAAGGGTCTGCATTTGCTCACCCAACCTCACCAAACCTCTCAGCCCCAAGAGTGTCCACCCTTATGCCTCAATCAGCTGTGGGTCTAGATATGGTCAATCCAGGTGGCATCACAGCCCTTGAACGAATTTTGTAAGAATTTCTCTCTCTTTCACTGTCTTTGTTTCACGGGATTTTAAAAGTGATTGATTTTTATAAAGGGGTTTAGCTGCTTTTCACTGCTGTGTTTATGCCGCTTTACACCCACTTGACTCACTTACAGAGGGATATCAGTACATAGGTTTTAAGATTCTTACTAGTCAGATATATTCTTGGGCGGTGAATAGGGGGTTTTGAGTCCAGATCACTGAGCAAAGAGTAGGTCTTGTCTATTACATATTGGGTTTATGGAACGGTCTCTGAGCTAATTTGAAACCCTTGTTTTATGCATCACCCCACCTCACCTTACCCGTTAAGCAGCCATAGTGTGTTTTCTAAACGTGTGACTCTGTTCTGTTTTGTAATTCAGTTCAAGGGTAGCGGTTTTTACATTCCCTCTATAAGTGATATCTTATGATAAGTGTCTTTTTCTGTGTGACTTATTTCACTTAGAATCGTCGTACCTAAATCCACTCATCATGCTGCTACTAGCCTTATGACGTTGATTTCATGGCTGAGTGATATTCCATTGTACAAAAGGACCACAACTTCTTTATCCATTTTTCTCTTTCCTGGGATATTTAAGGTGTAACGAAGTGGAGGTTCTTGTCAACAGAGCAGCCCTAAACTTTGGGGTGCCTGTGTCTTGCTGATTTTTAGTTTTCCCAATTTATACGCCCGTGAGTGGAAGTGCCCTATGCTCTCTAAGCTGAGTTTTTTCGATGTTTCAGGACACACCGTACACTTCTGCAGAGTGGCTGTTGGCAATTTACATCCCGCCCATCACCGTAGCAAGGCTCCCGTTTCTCCATGGCCTGTCCTGCATTTCTGGTTTTGACACTTTATTCAGCATGGCCCTTTTGACCGATGGGAAGCGAGACTTCCTTGTAGCGCTGATTTGCCTTTCCAGGTTGCTTGGTTGGCCAAAAAGGGCGTATGCGTTTTTTCCTGAATATATTCAGGAAAATACGCATACGCCCTTTTTGGCCAAGGGCATCATTGTCGAGGTTTTGCCGCTTTTCCCGTGCTTTAAAGGCGATTCGAATCTACCTCCTGAAATC
The DNA here is from genome assembly GCF_965194805.1 of Balaenoptera borealis. Classification (NCBI taxonomy): domain Eukaryota; kingdom Metazoa; phylum Chordata; class Mammalia; order Artiodactyla; family Balaenopteridae; genus Balaenoptera; species Balaenoptera borealis. Next base: position 141,816,755 of record NC_138867.1, on the reverse strand, counting down.
TGTTTCCTGCAATTCTGCCTTGCTTTCAAATCCTCTTCGTTGTCTTCCGTCAATATATTTGTGGACGAGAGTTATCATTTATAACTCTGCAGGTTTGTGAATTGCAGTGCCCCTGAGCTCCATTTTTCAACTCGCTTTCTTGGGAGCTGGCCGCAAAAGCGCAGGATTCCTTCAGGCCCTATTCTGGTCCCGGGCGGCAGGCTGAGGCTGTGGTTAATTCTTCTTCCTGATGGGAAAATACAGTGACCTGTGCCTGTCCCAACACCTAGAGCTAGTGTCTCATTGGTTCCCCCTCTTCCCGTTCATCCTCAGGACCAATTGCAACCTGTACGGAACAGGAGGTTAAAGGTGCTGATTCTCAAGGAGGGAGATTGCTAGTAAAGCGGCTGGAATGGCGAACCCGAGCACAAGGAGATGAGAAATGAGGTGCGTTTTAGAAACCTTTCCCGATCACACGATGTACCATCTTCTGGGATTCTCATGCATGTTTTCGATGTAGGAAGATGCCCTTGAACCTGGAGATTTGGGACCCATGGGATGGGTACCACGCAGTATTACTCTAAAGGGTCTGCATTTGCTCACCCAACCTCACCAAACCTCTCAGCCCCAAGAGTGTCCACCCTTATGCCTCAATCAGCTGTGGGTCTAGATATGGTCAATCCAGGTGGCATCACAGCCCTTGAACGAATTTTGTAAGAATTTCTCTCTCTTTCACTGTCTTTGTTTCACGGGATTTTAAAAGTGATTGATTTTTATAAAGGGGTTTAGCTGCTTTTCACTGCTGTGTTTATGCCGCTTTACACCCACTTGACTCACTTACAGAGGGATATCAGTACATAGGTTTTAAGATTCTTACTAGTCAGATATATTCTTGGGCGGTGAATAGGGGGTTTTGAGTCCAGATCACTGAGCAAAGAGTAGGTCTTGTCTATTACATATTGGGTTTATGGAACGGTCTCTGAGCTAATTTGAAACCCTTGTTTTATGCATCACCCCACCTCACCTTTCCCGTTAAGCAGCCATAGTGTGTTTTCTAAACGTGTGACTCTGTTCTGTTTTGTAATTCAGTTCAAGGGTAGCGGTTTTTACATTCCCTCTATAAGTGATATCTTATGATAAGTGTCTTTTTCTGTGTGACTTATTTCACTTAGAATCGTCGTACCTAAATCCACTCATCATGCTGCTACTAGCCTTATGACGTTGATTTCATGGCTGAGTGATATTCCATTGTACAAAAGGACCACAACTTCTTTATCCATTTTTCTCTTTCCTGGGATATTTAAGGTGTAACGAAGTGGAGGTTCTTGTCAACAGAGCAGCCCTAAACTTTGGGGTGCCTGTGTCTTGCTGATTTTTAGTTTTCCCAATTTATACGCCCGTGAGTGGAAGTGCCCTATGCTCTCTAAGCTGAGTTTTTTCGATGTTTCAGGACACACCGTACACTTCTGCAGAGTGGCTGTTGGCAATTTACATCCCGCCCATCACCGTAGCAAGGCTCCCGTTTCTCCATGGCCTGTCCTGCATTTCTGGTTTTGACACTTTATTCAGCATGGCCCTTTTGACCGATGGGAAGCGAGACTTCCTTGTAGCGCTGATTTGCCTTTCCAGGTTGCTTGGTTGGCCAAAAAGGGCGTATGCGTTTTTTCCTGAATATATTCAGGAAAAAACGCATACGCCCTTTTTGGCCAAGGGCATCATTGTCGAGGTTTTGCCGCTTTTCCCGTGCTTTAAAGGCGATTCGAATCTACCTCCTGAAATCTGTTTCCTGCAATTCTGCCTTGCTTTCAAATCCTCTTCGTTGTCTTCCGTCAATATATTTGTGGACGAGAGTTATCATTTATAACTCTGCAGGTTTGTGAATTGCAGTGCCCCTGAGCTCCATTTTTCAACTCGCTTTCTTGGGAGCTGGCCGCAAAAGCGCAGGATTCCTTCAGGCCCTATTCTGGTCCCGGGCGGCAGGCTGAGGCTGTGGTTAATTCTTCTTCCTGATGGGAAAATACAGTGACCTGTGCCTGTCCCAACACCTAGAGCTAGTGTCTCATTGGTTCCCCCTCTTCCCGTTCATCCTCAGGACAAATTGCAACCTGTACGGAACAGGAGGTTAAAGGTGCTGATTCTCAAGGAGGGAGATTGCTAGTAAAGCGGCTGGAATGGCGAACCCGAGCACAAGGAGATGAGAAATGAGGTGCGTTTTAGAAACCTTTCCCGATCACACGATGTACCATCTTCTGGGATTCTCATGCATGTTTTCAATGTAGGAAGATGCCCTTGAACCTGGAGATTTGGGACCCATGGGATGGGTACCACGCAGTATTACTCTAAAGGGTCTGCATTTGCTCACCCAACCTCACCAAACCTCTCAGCCCCAAGAGTGTCCACCCTTATGCCTCAATCAGCTGTGGGTCTAGATATGGTCAATCCAGGTGGCATCACAGCCCTTGAACGAATTTTGTAAGAATTTCTCTCTCTTTCACTGTCTTTGTTTCACGGGATTTTAAAAGTGATTGATTTTTATAAAGGGGTTTAGCTGCTTTTCACTGCTGTGTTTATGCCGCTTTACACCCACTTGACTCACTTACAGAGGGATATCAGTACATAGGTTTTAAGATTCTTACTAGTCAGATATATTCTTGGGCGGTGAATAGGGGGTTTTGAGTCCAGATCACTGAGCAAAGAGTAGGTCTTGTCTATTACATATTGGGTTTATGGAACGGTCTCTGAGCTAATTTGAAACCCTTGTTTTATGCATCACCCCACCTCACCTTACCCGTTAAGCAGCCATAGTGTGTTTTCTAAACGTGTGACTCTGTTCTGTTTTGTAATTCAGTTCAAGGGTAGCGGTTTTTACATTCCCTCTATAAGTGATATCTTATGATAAGTGTCTTTTTCTGTGTGACTTATTTCACTTAGAATCGTCGTACCTAAATCCACTCATCATGCTGCTACTAGCCTTATGACGTTGATTTCATGGCTGAGTGATATTCCATTGTACAAAAGGACCACAACTTCTTTATCCATTTTTCTCTTTCCTGGGATATTTAAGGTGTAACGAAGTGGAGGTTCTTGTCAACAGAGCAGCCCTAAACTTTGGGGTGCCTGTGTCTTGCTGATTTTTAGTTTTCCCAATTTATACGCCCGTGAGTGGAAGTGCCCTATGCTCTCTAAGCTGAGTTTTTTCGATGTTTCAGGACACACCGTACACTTCTGCAGAGTGGCTGTTGGCAATTTACATCCCGCCCATCACCGTAGCAAGGCTCCCGTTTCTCCATGGCCTGTCCTGCATTTCTGGTTTTGACACTTTATTCAGCATGGCCCTTTTGACCGATGGGAAGCGAGACTTCCTTGTAGCGCTGATTTGCCTTTCCAGGTTGCTTGGTTGGCCAAAAAGGGCGTATGCGTTTTTTCCTGAATATATTCAGGAAAAAACGCATACGCCCTTTTTGGCCAAGGGCATCATTGTCGAGGTTTTGCCGCTTTTCCCGTGCTTTAAAGGCGATTCGAATCTACCTCCTGAAATCTGTTTCCTGCAATTCTGCCTTGCTTTCAAATCCTCTTCGTTGTCTTCCGTCAATATATTTGTGGACGAGAGTTATCATTTATAACTCTGCAGGTTTGTGAATTGCAGTGCCCCTGAGCTCCATTTTTCAACTCGCTTTCTTGGGAGCTGGCCGCAAAAGCGCAGGATTCCTTCAGGCCCTATTCTGGTCCCGGGCGGCAGGCTGAGGCTGTGGTTAATTCTTCTTCCTGATGGGAAAATACAGTGACCTGTGCCTGTCCCAACACCTAGAGCTAGTGTCTCATTGGTTCCCCCTCTTCCCGTTCATCCTCAGGACCAATTGCAACCTGTACGGAACAGGAGGTTAAAGGTGCTGATTCTCAAGGAGGGAGATTGCTAGTAAAGCGGCTGGAATGGCGAACCCGAGCACAAGGAGATGAGAAATGAGGTGCGTTTTAGAAACCTTTCCCGATCACACGATGTACCATCTTCTGGGATTCTCATGCATGTTTTCGATGTAGGAAGATGCCCTTGAACCTGGAAATTTGGGACCCATGGGATGGGTACCACGCAGTATTACTCTAAAGGGTCTGCATTTGCTCACCCAACCTCACCAAACCTCTCAGCCCCAAGAGTGTCCACCCTTATGCCTCAATCAGCTGTGGGTCTAGATATGGTCAATCCAGGTGGCATCACAGCCCTTGAACGAATTTTGTAAGAATTTCTCTCTCTTTCACTGTCTTTGTTTCACGGGATTTTAAAAGTGATTGATTTTTATAAAGGGGTTTAGCTGCTTTTCACTGCTGTGTTTATGCCGCTTTACACCCACTTGACTCACTTACAGAGGGATATCAGTACATAGGTTTTAAGATTCTTACTAGTCAGATATATTCTTGGGCGGTGAATAGGGGGTTTTGAGTCCAGATCCCTGAGCAAAGAGTAGGTCTTGTCTATTACATATTGGGTTTATGGAACGGTCTCTGAGCTAATTTGAAACCCTTGTTTTATGCATCACCCCACCTCACCTTACCCGTTAAGCAGCCATAGTGTGTTTTCTAAACGTGTGACTCTGTTCTGTTTTGTAATTCAGTTCAAGGGTAGCGGTTTTTACATTCCCTCTATAAGTGATATCTTATGATAAGTGTCTTTTTCTGTGTGACTTATTTCACTTAGAATCGTCGTACCTAAATCCACTCATCATGCTGCTACTAGCCTTATGACGTTGATTTCATGGCTGAGTGATATTCCATTGTACAAAAGGACCACAACTTCTTTATCCATTTTTCTCTTTCCTGGGATATTTAAGGTGTAACGAAGTGGAGGTTCTTGTCAACAGAGCAGCCCTAAACTTTGGGGTGCCTGTGTCTTGCTGATTTTTAGTTTTCCCAATTTATACGCCCGTGAGTGGAAGTGCCCTATGCTCTCTAAGCTGAGTTTTTTCGATGTTTCAGGACACACCGTACACTTCTGCAGAGTGGCTGTTGGCAATTTACATCCCGCCCATCAGCGTAGCAAGGCTCCCGTTTCTCCATGGCCTGTCCTGCATTTCTGGTTTTGACACTTTATTCAGCATGGCCCTTTTGACCGATGGGAAGCGAGACTTCCTTGTAGCGCTGATTTGCCTTTCCAGGTTGCTTGGTTGGCCAAAAAGGGCGTATGCGTTTTTTCCTGAATATATTCAGGAAAAAACGCATACGCCCTTTTTGGCCAAGGGCATCATTGTCGAGGTTTTGCCGCTTTTCCCGTGCTTTAAAGGCGATTCGAATCTACCTCCTGAAATCTGTTTCCTGCAATTCTGCCTTGCTTTCAAATCCTCTCTGTTGTCTTCCGTCAATATATTTGTGGACGAGAGTTATCATTTATAACTCTGCAGGTTTGTGAATTGCAGTGCCCCTGAGCTCCATTTTTCAACTCGCTTTCTTGGGAGCTGGCCGCAAAAGCGCAGGATTCCTTCAGGCCCTATTCTGGTCCCGGGCGGCAGGCTGAGGCTGTGGTTAATTCTTCTTCCTGATGGGAAAATACAGTGACCTGTGCCTGTCCCAACACCTAGAGCTAGTGTCTCATTGGTTCCCCCTCTTCCCGTTCATCCTCAGGACCAATTGCAACCTGTACGGAACAGGAGGTTAAAGGTGCTGATTCTCAAGGAGGGAGATTGCTAGTAAAGCGGCTGGAATGGCGAACCCGAGCACAAGGAGATGAGAAATGAGGTGCGTTTTAGAAACCTTTCCCGATCACACGATGTACCATCTTCTGGGATTCTCATGCATGTTTTCGATGTAGGAAGATGCCCTTGAACCTGGAGATTTGGGACCCATGGGATGGGTACCACGCAGTATTACTCTAAAGGGTCTGCATTTGCTCACCCAACCTCACCAAACCTCTCAGCCCCAAGAGTGTCCACCCTTATGCCTCAATCAGCTGTGGGTCTAGATATGGTCAATCCAGGTGGCATCACAGCCCTTGAACGAATTTTGTAAGAATTTCTCTCTCTTTCACTGTCTTTGTTTCACGGGATTTTAAAAGTGATTGATTTTTATAAAGGGGTTTAGCTGCTTTTCACTGCTGTGTTTATGCCGCTTTACACCCACTTGACTCACTTACAGAGGGATATCAGTACATAGGTTTTAAGATTCTTACTAGTCAGATATATTCTTGGGCGGTGAATAGGGGGTTTTGAGTCCAGATCACTGAGCAAAGAGTAGGTCTTGTCTATTACATATTGGGTTTATGGAACGGTCTCTGAGCTAATTTGAAACCCTTGTTTTATGCATCACCCCACCTCACCTTACCCGTTAAGCAGCCATAGTGTGTTTTCTAAACGTGTGACTCTGTTCTGTTTTGTAATTCAGTTCAAGGGTAGCGGTTTTTACATTCCCTCTATAAGTGATATCTTATGATAAGTGTCTTTTTCTGTGTGACTTATTTCACTTAGAATCGTCGTACCTAAATCCACTCATCATGCTGCTACTAGCCTTATGACGTTGATTTCATGGCTGAGTGATATTCCATTGTACAAAAGGACCACAACTTCTTTATCCATTTTTCTCTTTCCTGGGATATTTAAGGTGTAACGAAGTGGAGGTTCTTGTCAACAGAGCAGCCCTAAACTTTGGGGTGCCTGTGTCTTGCTGATTTTTAGTTTTCCCAATTTATACGCCCGTGAGTGGAAGTGCCCTATGCTCTCTAAGCTGAGTTTTTTCGATGTTTCAGGACACACCGTACACTTCTGCAGAGTGGCTGTTGGCAATTTACATCCCGCCCATCAGCGTAGCAAGGCTCCCGTTTCTCCATGGCCTGTCCTGCATTTCTGGTTTTGACACTTTATTCAGCATGGCCCTTTTGACCGATGGGAAGCGAGACTTCCTTGTAGCGCTGATTTGCCTTTCCAGGTTGCTTGGTTGGCCAAAAAGGGCGTATGCGTTTTTTCCTGAATATATTCAGGAAAAAACGCATACGCCCTTTTTGGCCAAGGGCATCATTGTCGAGGTTTTGCCGCTTTTCCCGTGCTTTAAAGGCGATTCGAATCTACCTCCTGAAATCTGTTTCCTGCAATTCTGCCTTGCTTTCAAATCCTCTTCGTTGTCTTCCGTCAATATATTTGTGGACGAGAGTTATCATTTATAACTCTGCAGGTTTGTGAATTGCAGTGCCTCTGAGCTCCATTTTTCAACTCGCTTTCTTGGGAGCTGGCCGCAAAAGCGCAGGATTCCTTCAGGCCCTATTCTGGTCCCGGGCGGCAGGCTGAGGCTGTGGTTAATTCTTCTTCCTGATGGGAAAATACAGTGACCTGTGCCTGTCCCAACACCTAGAGCTAGTGTCTCATTGGTTCCCCCTCTTCCCGTTCATCCTCAGGACCAATTGCAACCTGTACGGAACAGGAGGTTAAAGGTGCTGATTCTCAAGGAGGGAGATTGCTAGTAAAGCGGCTGGAATGGCGAACCCGAGCACAAGGAGATGAGAAATGAGGTGCGTTTTAGAAACCTTTCCCGATCACACGATGTACCGTCTTCTGGGATTCTCATGCATGTTTTCGATGTAGGAAGATGCCCTTGAACCTGGAGATTTGGGACCCATGGGATGGGTACCACGCAGTATTACTCTAAAGGGTCTGCATTTGCTCACCCAACCTCACCAAACCTCTCAGCCCCAAGAGTGTCCACCCTTATGCCTCAATCAGCTGTGGGTCTAGATATGGTCAATCCAGGTGGCATCACAGCCCTTGAACGAATTTTGTAAGAATTTCTCTCTCTTTCACTGTCTTTGTTTCACGGGATTTTAAAAGTGATTGATTTTTATAAAGGGGTTTAGCTGCTTTTCACTGCTGTGTTTATGCCGCTTTACACCCACTTGACTCACTTACAGAGGGATATCAGTACATAGGTTTTAAGATTCTTACTAGTCAGATATATTCTTGGGCGGTGAATAGGGGGTTTTGAGTCCAGATCACTGAGCAAAGAGTAGGTCTTGTCTATTACATATTGGGTTTATGGAACGGTCTCTGAGCTAATTTGAAACCCTTGTTTTATGCATCACCCCACCTCACCTTACCCGTTAAGCAGCCATAGTGTGTTTTCTAAACGTGTGACTCTGTTCTGTTTTGTAATTCAGTTCAAGGGTAGCGGTTTTTACATTCCCTCTATAAGTGATATCTTATGATAAGTGTCTTTTTCTGTGTGACTTATTTCACTTAGAATCGTCGTACCTAAATCCACTCATCATGCTGCTACTAGCCTTATGACGTTGATTTCATGGCTGAGTGATATTCCATTGTACAAAAGGACCACAACTTCTTTATCCATTTTTCTCTTTCCTGGGATATTTAAGGTGTAACGAAGTGGAGGTTCTTGTCAACAGAGCAGCCCTAAACTTTGGGGTGCCTGTGTCTTGCTGATTTTTAGTTTTCCCAATTTATACGCCCGTGAGTGGAAGTGCCCTATGCTCTCTAAGCTGAGTTTTTTCGATGTTTCAGGACACACGGTACACTTCTGCAGAGTGGCTGTTGGCAATTTACATCCCGCCCATCACCGTAGCAAGGCTCCCGTTTCTCCATGGCCTGTCCTGCATTTCTGGTTTTGACACTTTATTCAGCATGGCCCTTTTGACCGATGGGAAGCGAGACTTCCTTGTAGCGCTGATTTGCCTTTCCAGGTTGCTTGGTTGGCCAAAAAGGGCGTATGCGTTTTTTCCTGAATATATTCAGGAAAAAACGCATACGCCCTTTTTGGCCAAGGGCATCATTGTCGAGGTTTTGCCGCTTTTCCCGTGCTTTAAAGGCGATTCGAATCTACCTCCTGAAATCTGTTTCCTGCAATTCTGCCTTGCTTTCAAATCCTCTTCGTTGTCTTCCGTCAATATATTTGTGGACGAGAGTTATCATTTATAACTCTGCAGGTTTGTGAATTGCAGTGCCCCTGAGCTCCATTTTTCAACTCGCTTTCTTGGGAGCTGGCCGCAAAAGCGCAGGATTGCTTCAGGCCCTATTCTGGTCCCGGGCGGCAGGCTGAGGCTGTGGTTAATTCTTCTTCCTGATGGGAAAATACAGTGACCTGTGCCTGTCCCAACACCTAGAGCTAGTGTCTCATTGGTTCCCCCTCTTCCCGTTCATCCTCAGGACCAATTGCAACCTGTACGGAACAGGAGGTTAAAGGTGCTGATTCTCAAGGAGGGAGATTGCTAGTAAAGCGGCTGGAATGGCGAACCCGAGCACAAGGAGATGAGAAATGAGGTGCGTTTTAGAAACCTTTCCCGATCACACGATGTACCATCTTCTGGGATTCTCATGCATGTTTTCGATGTAGGAAGATGCCCTTGAACCTGGAGATTTGGGACCCATGGGATGGGTACCACGCAGTATTACTCTAAAGGGTCTGCATTTGCTCACCCAACCTCACCAAACCTCTCAGCCCCAAGAGTGTCCACCCTTATGCCTCAATCAGCTGTGGGTCTAGATATGGTCAATCCAGGTGGCATCACAGCCCTTGAACGAATTTTGTAAGAATTTCTCTCTCTTTCACTGTCTTTGTTTCACGGGATTTTAAAAGTGATTGATTTTTATAAAGGGGTTTAGCTGCTTTTCACTGCTGTGTTTATGCCGCTTTACACCCACTTGACTCACTTACAGAGGGATATCAGTACATAGGTTTTAAGATTCTTACTAGTCAGATATATTCTTGGGCGGTGAATAGGGGGTTTTGAGTCCAGATCACTGAGCAAAGAGTAGGTCTTGTCTATTACATATTGGGTTTATGGAACGGTCTCTGAGCTAATTTGAAACCCTTGTTTTATGCATCACCCCACCTCACCTTACCCGTTAAGCAGCCATAGTGTGTTTTCTAAACGTGTGACTCTGTTCTGTTTTGTAATTCAGTTCAAGGGTAGCGGTTTTTACATTCCCTCTATAAGTGATATCTTATGATAAGTGTCTTTTTCTGTGTGACTTATTTCACTTAGAATCGTCGTACCTAAATCCACTCATCATGCTGCTACTAGCCTTATGACGTTGATTTCATGGCTGAGTGATATTCCATTGTACAAAAGGACCACAACTTCTTTATCCATTTTTCTCTTTCCTGGGATATTTAAGGTGTAACGAAGTGGAGGTTCTTGTCAACAGAGCAGCCCTAAACTTTGGGGTGCCTGTGTCTTGCTGATTTTTAGTTTTCCCAATTTATACGCCCGTGAGTGGAAGTGCCCTATGCTCTCTAAGCTGAGTTTTTTCGATGTTTCAGGACACACCGTACACTTCTGCAGAGTGGCTGTTGGCAATTTACATCCCGCCCATCACCGTAGCAAGGCTCCCGTTTCTCCATGGCCTGTCCTGCATTTCTGGTTTTGACACTTTATTCAGCATGGCCCTTTTGACCGATGGGAAGCGAGACTTCCTTGTAGCGCTGATTTGCCTTTCCAGGTTGCTTGGTTGGCCAAAAAGGGCGTATGCGTTTTTTCCTGAATATATTCAGGAAAAAACGCATACGCCCTTTTTGGCCAAGGGCATCATTGTCGAGGTTTTGCCGCTTTTCCCGTGCTTTAAAGGCGATTCGAATCTACCTCCTGAAATCTGTTTCCTGCAATTCTGCCTTGCTTTCAAATCCTCTTCGTTGTCTTCCGTCAATATATTTGTGGACGAGAGTTATCATTTATAACTCTGCAGGTTTGTGAATTGCAGTGCCCCTGAGCTCCATTTTTCAACTCGCTTTCTTGGGAGCTGGCCGCAAAAGCGCAGGATTCCTTCAGGCCCTATTCTGGTCCCGGGCGGCAGGCTGAGGCTGTGGTTAATTCTTCTTCCTGATGGGAAAATACAGTGACCTGTGCCTGTCCCAACACCTAGAGCTAGTGTCTCATTGGTTCCCCCTCTTCCCGTTCATCCTCAGGACCAATTGCAACCTGTACGGAACAGGAGGTTAAAGGTGCTGATTCTCAAGGAGGGAGATTGCTAGTAAAGCGGCTGGAATGGCGAACCCGAGCACAAGGAGATGAGAAATGAGGTGCGTTTTAGAAACCTTTCCCGATCACACGATGTACCATCTTCTGGGATTCTCATGCATGTTTTCGATGTAGGAAGATGCCCTTGAACCTGGAGATTTGGGACCCATGGGATGGGTACCACGCAGTATTACTCTAAAGGGTCTGCATTTGCTCACCCAACCTCACCAAACCTCTCAGCCCCAAGAGTGTCCACCCTTATGCCTCAATCAGCTGTGGGTCTAGATATGGTCAATCCAGGTGGCATCACAGCCCTTGAACGAATTTTGTAAGAATTTCTCTCTCTTTCACTGTCTTTGTTTCACGGGATTTTAAAAGTGATTGATTTTTATAAAGGGGTTTAGCTGCTTTTCACTGCTGTGTTTATGCCGCTTTACACCCACTTGACTCACTTACAGAGGGATATCAGTACATAGGTTTTAAGATTCTTACTAGTCAGATATATTCTTGGGCGGTGAATAGGGGGTTTTGAGTCCAGATCACTGAGCAAAGAGTAGGTCTTGTCTATTACATATTGGGTTTATGGAACGGTCTCTGAGCTAATTTGAAACCCTTGTTTTATGCATCACCCCACCTCACCTTACCCGTTAAGCAGCCATAGTGTGTTTTCTAAACGTGTGACTCTGTTCTGTTTTGTAATTCAGTTCAAGGGTAGCGGTTTTTACATTCCCTCTATAAGTGATATCTTATGATAAGTGTCTTTTTCTGTGTGACTTATTTCACTTAGAATCGTCGTACCTAAATCCACTCATCATGCTGCTACTAGCCTTATGACGTTGATTTCATGGCTGAGTGATATTCCATTGTACAAAAGGACCACAACTTCTTTATCCATTTTTCTCTTTCCTGGGATATTTAAGGTGTAACGAAGTGGAGGTTCTTGTCAACAGAGCAGCCCTAAACTTTGGGGTGCCTGTGTCTTGCTGATTTTTAGTTTTCCCAATTTATACGCCCGTGAGTGGAAGTGCCCTATGCTCTCTAAGCTGAGTTTTTTCGATGTTTCAGGACACACCGTACACTTCTGCAGAGTGGCTGTTGGCAATTTACATCCCGCCCATCAGCGTAGCAAGGCTCCCGTTTCTCCATGGCCTGTCCTGCATTTCTGGTTTTGACACTTTATTCAGCATGGCCCTTTTGACCGATGGGAAGCGAGACTTCCTTGTAGCGCTGATTTGCCTTTCCAGGTTGCTTGGTTGGCCAAAAAGGGCGTATGCGTTTTTTCCTGAATATATTCAGGAAAAAACGCATACGCCCTTTTTGGCCAAGGGCATCATTGTCGAGGTTTTGCCGCTTTTCCCGTGCTTTAAAGGCGATTCGAATCTACCTCCTGAAATCTGTTTCCTGCAATTCTGCCTTGCTTTCAAATCCTCTTCGTTGTCTTCCGTCAATATATTTGTGGACGAGAGTTATCATTTATAACTCTGCAGGTTTGTGAATTGCAGTGCCCCTGAGCTCCATTTTTCAACTCGCTTTCTTGGGAGCTGGCCGCAAAAGCGCAGGATTCCTTCAGGCCCTATTCTGGTCCCGGGCGGCAGGCTGAGGCTGTGGTTAATTCTTCTTCCTGATGGGAAAATAGAGTGACCTGTGCCTGTCCCAACACCTAGAGCTAGTGTCTCATTGGTTCCCCCTCTTCCCGTTCATCCTCAGGACCAATTGCAACCTGTACGGAACAGGAGGTTAAAGGTGCTGATTCTCAAGGAGGGAGATTGCTAGTAAAGCGGCTGGAATGGCGAACCCGAGCACAAGGAGATGAGAAATGAGGTGCGTTTTAGAAACCTTTCCCGATCACACGATGTACCATCTTCTGGGATTCTCATGCATGTTTTCGATGTAGGAAGATGCCCTTGAACCTGGAGATTTGGGACCCATGGGATGGGTACCACGCAGTATTACTCTAAAGGGTCTGCATTTGCTCACCCAACCTCACCAAACCTCTCAGCCCCAAGAGTGTCCACCCTTATGCCTCAATCAGCTGTGGGTCTAGATATGGTCAATCCAGGTGGCATCACAGCCCTTGAACGAATTTTGTAAGAATTTCTCTCTCTTTCACTGTCTTTGTTTCACGGGATTTTAAAAGTGATTGATTTTTATAAAGGGGTTTAGCTTCTTTTCACTGCTGTGTTTATGCCGCTTTACACCCACTTGACTCACTTACAGAGGGATATCAGTACATAGGTTTTAAGATTCTTACTAGTCAGATATATTCTTGGGCGGTGAATAGGGGGTTTTGAGTCCAGATCACTGAGCAAAGAGTAGGTCTTGTCTATTACATATTGGGTTTATGGAACGGTCTCTGAGCTAATTTGAAACCCTTGTTTTATGCATCACCCCACCTCACCTTACCCGTTAAGCAGCCATAGTGTGTTTTCTAAACGTGTGACTCTGTTCTGTTTTGTAATTCAGTTCAAGGGTAGCGGTTTTTACATTCCCTCTATAAGTGATATCTTATGATAAGTGTCTTTTTCTGTGTGACTTATTTCACTTAGAATCGTCGTACCTAAATCCACTCATCATGCTGCTACTAGCCTTATGACGTTGATTTCATGGCTGAGTGATATTCCATTGTACAAAAGGACCACAACTTCTTTATCCATTTTTCTCTTTCCTGGGATATTTAAGGTGTAACGAAGTGGAGGTTCTTGTCAACAGAACAGCCCTAAACTTTGGGGTGCCTGTGTCTTGCTGATTTTTAGTTTTCCCAATTTATACGCCCGTGAGTGGAAGTGCCCTATGCTCTCTAAGCTGAGTTTTTTCGATGTTTCAGGACACACCGTACACTTCTGCAGAGTGGCTGTTGGCAATTTACATCCCGCCCATCAGCGTAGCAAGGCTCCCGTTTCTCCATGGCCTGTCCTGCATTTCTGGTTTTGACACTTTATTCAGCATGGCCCTTTTGACCGATGGGAAGCGAGACTTCCTTGTAGCGCTGATTTGCCTTTCCAGGTTGCTTGGTTGGCCAAAAAGGGCGTATGCGTTTTTTCCTGAATATATTCAGGAAAAAACGCATACGCCCTTTTTGGACAAGGGCATCATTGTCGAGGTTTTGCCGCTTTTCCCGTGCTTTAAAGGCGATTCGAATCTACCTCCTGAAATCTGTTTCCTGCAATTCTGCCTTGCTTTCAAATCCTCTTCGTTGTCTTCCGTCAATATATTTGTGGACGAGAGTTATCATTTATAACTCTGCAGGTTTGTGAATTGCAGTGCCCCTGAGCTCCATTTTTCAACTCGCTTTCTTGGGAGCTGGCCGCAAAAGCGCAGGATTGCTTCAGGCCCTATTCTGGTCCCGGGCGGCAGGCTGAGGCTGTGGTTAATTCTTCTTCCTGATGGGAAAATACAGTGACCTGTGCCTGTCCCAACACCTAGAGCTAGTGTCTCATTGGTTCCCCCTCTTCCCGTTCATCCTCAGGACCAATTGCAACCTGTACGGAACAGGAGGTTAAAGGTGCTGATTCTCAAGGAGGGAGATTGCTAGTAAAGCGGCTGGAATGGCGAACCCGAGCACAAGGAGATGAGAAATGAGGTGCGTTTTAGAAACCTTTCCCGATCACACGATGTACCATCTTCTGGGATTCTCATGCATGTTTTCGATGTAGGAAGATGCCCTTGAACCTGGAGATTTGGGACCCATGGGATGGGTACCACGCAGTATTACTCTAAAGGGTCTGCATTTGCTCACCCAACCTCACCAAACCTCTCAGCCCCAAGAGTGTCCACCCTTATGCCTCAATCAGCTGTGGGTCTAGATATGGTCAATCCAGGTGGCATCACAGCCCTTGAACGAATTTTGTAAGAATTTCTCTCTCTTTCACTGTCTTTGTTTCACGGGATTTTAAAAGTGATTGATTTTTATAAAGGGGTTTAGCTGCTTTTCACTGCTGTGTTTATGCCGCTTTACACCCACTTGACTCACTTACAGAGGGATATCAGTACATAGGTTTTAAGATTCTTACTAGTCAGATATATTCTTGGGCGGTGAATAGGGGGTTTTGAGTCCAGATCACTGAGCAAAGAGTAGGTCTTGTCTATTACATATTGGGTTTATGGAACGGTCTCTGAGCTAATTTGAAACCCTTGTTTTATGCATCACCCCACCTCACCTTACCCGTTAAGCAGCCATAGTGTGTTTTCTAAACGTGTGACTCTGTTCTGTTTTGTAATTCAGTTCAAGGGTAGCGGTTTTTACATTCCCTCTATAAGTGATATCTTATGATAAGTGTCTTTTTCTGTGTGACTTATTTCACTTAGAATCGTCGTACCTAAATCCACTCATCATGCTGCTACTAGCCTTATGACGTTGATTTCATGACTGAGTGATATTCCATTGTACAAAAGGACCACAACTTCTTTATCCATTTTTCTCTTTCCTGGGATATTTAAGGTGTAACGAAGTGGAGGTTCTTGTCAACAGAGCAGCCCTAAACTTTGGGGTGCCTGTGCCTTGCTGATTTTTAGTTTTCCCAATTTATACGCCCGTGAGTGGAAGTGCCCTATGCTCTCTAAGCTGAGTTTTTTCGATGTTTCAGGACACACTGTACACTTCTGCAGAGTGGCTGTTGGCAATTTACATCCCGCCCATCAGCGTAGCAAGGCTCCCGTTTCTCCATGGCCTGTCCTGCATTTCTGGTTTTGACACTTTATTCAGCATGGCCCTTTTGACCGATGGGAAGCGAGACTTCTTTGTAGCGCTGATTTGCCTTTCCAGGTTGCTTGGTTGGCCAAAAAGGGCGTATGCGTTTTTTCCTGAATATATTCAGGAAAAAACGCATACGCCCTTTTTGGCCAAGGGCATCATTGTCGAGGTTTTGCCGCTTTTCCCGTGCTTTAAAGGCGATTCGAATCTACCTCCTGAAATCTGTTTCCTGCAATTCTGCCTTGCTTTCAAATCCTCTCTGTTGTCTTCCGTCAATATATTTGTGGACGAGAGTTATCATTTATAACTCTGCAGGTTTGTGAATTGCAGTGCCCCTGAGCTCCATTTTTCAACTCGCTTTCTTGGGAGCTGGCCGCAAAAGCGCAGGATTGCTTCAGGCCCTATTCTGGTCCCGGGCGGCAGGCTGAGCCTGTGGTTAATTCTTCTTCCTGATGGGAAAATAGAGTGACCTGTGCCTGTCCCAACACCTAGAGCTAGTGTCTCATTGGTTCCCCCTCTTCCCGTTCATCCTCAGGACAAATTGCAACCTGTACGGAACAGGAGGTTAAAGGTGCTGATTCTCAAGGAGGGAGATTGCTAGTAAAGCGGCTGGAATGGCGAACCCGAGCACAAGGAGATGAGAAATGAGGTGCGTTTTAGAAACCTTTCCCGATCACACGATGTACCATCTTCTGGGATTCTCATGCATGTTTTCGATGTAGGAAGATGCCCTTGAACCTGGAGATTTGGAACCCATGGGATGGGTACCACGCAGTATTACTCTAAAGGGTCTGCATTTGCTCACCCAACCTCACCAAACCTCTCAGCCCCAAGAGTGTCCACCCTTATGCCTCAATCAGCTGTGGGTCTAGATATGGTCAATACAGGTGGCATCACAGCCCTTGAACGAATTTTGTAAGAATTTCTCTCTCTTTCACTGTCTTTGTTTCACGGGTTTTTAAAAGTGATTGATTTTTATAAAGGGGTTTAGCTGCTTTTCATTGCTGTGTTTATGCCGCTTTACACCCACTTGACTCACTTACAGAGGGATATCAGTACATAGGTTTTAAGATTCTTACTAGTCAGATATATTCTTGGGCGGTGAATAGGGGGTTTTGAGTCCAGATCACTGAGCAAGGAGTAGGTCTTGTCTATTACATATTGGGTTTATGGAACGGTCTCTGAGCTAATTTGAAACCCTTGTTTTAGGCATCACCCCACCTCACCTTTCCCGTTAAGCAGCCATAGTGTGTTTTCTAAACGTGTGACTCTGTTCTGTTTTGTAATTCAGTTCAAGGGTAGCGGTTTTTACATTCCCTCTATAAGTGATATCTTATGATAAGTGTCTTTTTCTGTGTGACTTATTTCACTTAGAATCGTCGTACCTAAATCCACTCATCATGCTGCTACTAGCCTTATGACGTTGATTTCATGGCTGAGTGATATTCCATTGTACAAAAGGACCACAACTTCTTTATCCATTTTTCTCTTTCCTGGGATATTTAAGGTGTAACGAAGTGGAGGTTCTTGTCAACAGAGCAGCCCTAAACTTTGGGGTGCCTGTGCCTTGCTGATTTTTAGTTTTCCCAATTTATACGCCCGTGAGTGGAAGTGCCCTATGCTCTCTAAGCTGAGTTTTTTCGATGTTTCAGGACACACCGTACACTTCTGCAGAGTGGCTGTTGGCAATTTACATCCCGCCCATCACCGTAGCAAGGCTCCCGTTTCTCCATGGCCTGTCCTGCATTTCTGGTTTTGACACTTTATTCAGCATGGCCCTTTTGACCGATGGGAAGCGAGACTTCCTTGTAGCGCTGATTTGCCTTTCCAGGTTGCTTGGTTGGCCAAAAAGGGCGTATGCGTTTTTTCCTGAATATATTCAGGAAAAAACGCATACGCCCTTTTTGGCCAAGGGCATCATTGTCGAGGTTTTGCCGCTTTTCCCGTGCTTTAAAGGCGATTCGAATCTACCTCCTGAAATCTGTTTCCTGCAATTCTGCCTTGCTTTCAAATCCTCTCTGTTGTCTTCCGTCAATATATTTGTGGACGAGAGTTATCATTTATAACTCTGCAGGTTTGTGAATTGCAGTGCCCCTGAGCTCCATTTTTCAACTCGCTTTCTTGGGAGCTGGCCGCAAAAGCGCAGGATTGCTTCAGGCCCTATTCTGGTCCCGGGCGGCAGGCTGAGCCTGTGGTTAATTCTTCTTCCTGATGGGAAAATAGAGTGACCTGTGCCTGTCCCAACACCTAGAGCTAGTGTCTCATTGGTTCCCCCTCTTCCCGTTCATCCTCAGGACAAATTGCAACCTGTACGGAACAGGAGGTTAAAGGTGCTGATTCTCAAGGAGGGAGATTGCTAGTAAAGCGGCTGGAATGGCGAACCCGAGCACAAGGAGATGAGAAATGAGGTGCGTTTTAGAAACCTTTCCCGATCACACGATGTACCATCTTCTGGGATTCTCATGCATGTTTTCGATGTAGGAAGATGCCCTTGAACCTGGAGATTTGGGACCCATGGGATGGGTACCACACAGTATTACTCTAAAGGGTCTGCATTTGCTCACCCAACCTCACCAAACCTCTCAGCCCCAAGAGTGTCCACCCTTATGCCTCAATCAGCTGTGGGTCTAGATATGGTCAATCCAGGTGGCATCACAGCCCTTGAACGAATTTTGTAAGAATTTCTCTCTCTTTCACTGTCTTTGTTTCACGGGTTTTTAAAAGTGATTGATTTTTATAAAGGGGTTTAGCTGCTTTTCACTGCTGTGTTTATGCCGCTTTACACCCACTTGACTCACTTACAGAGGGATATCAGTACATAGGTTTTAAGATTCTTACTAGTCAGATATATTCTTGGGCGGTGAATAGGGGGTTTTGAGTCCAGATCACTGAGCAAGGAGTAGGTCTTGTCTATTACATATTGGGTTTATGGAACGGTCTCTGAGCTAATTTGAAACCCTTGTTTTAGGCATCACCCCACCTCACCTTTCCCGTTAAGCAGCCATAGTGTGTTTTCTAAACGTGTGACTCTGTTCTGTTTTGTAATTCAGTTCAAGGGTAGCGGTTTTTACATTCCCTCTATAAGTGATATCTTATGATAAGTGTCTTTTTCTGTGTGACTTATTTCACTTAGAATCGTCGTACCTAAATCCACTCATCATGCTGCTACTAGCCTTATGACGTTGATTTCATGACTGAGTGATATTCCATTGTACAAAAGGACCACAACTTCTTTATCCATTTTTCTCTTTCCTGGGATATTTAAGGTGTAACGAAGTGGAGGTTCTTGTCAACAGAGCAGCCCTAAACTTTGGGGTGCCTGTGCCTTGCTGATTTTTAGTTTTCCCAATTTATACGCCCGTGAGTGGAAGTGCCCTATGCTCTCTAAGCTGAGTTTTTTCGATGTTTCAGGACACACCGTACACTTCTGCAGAGTGGCTGTTGGCAATTTACATCCCGCCCATCAGCGTAGCAAGGCTCCCGTTTCTCCATGGCCTGTCCTGCATTTCTGGTTTTGACACTTTATTCAGCATGGCCCTTTTGACCGATGGGAAGCGAGACTTCTTTGTAGCGCTGATTTGCCTTTCCAGGTTGCTTGGTTGGCCAAAAAGGGCGTATGCGTTTTTTCCTGAATATATTCAGGAAAAAACGCATACGCCCTTTTTGGCCAAGGGCATCATTGTCGAGGTTTTGCCGCTTTTCCCGTGCTTTAAAGGCGATTCGAATCTACCTCCTGAAATCTGTTTCCTGCAATTCTGCCTTGCTTTCAAATCCTCTCTGTTGTCTTCCGTCAATATATTTGTGGACGAGAGTTATCATTTATAACTCTGCAGGTTTGTGAATTGCAGTGCCCCTGAGCTCCATTTTTCAACTCGCTTTCTTGGGAGCTGGCCGCAAAAGCGCAGGATTGCTTCAGGCCCTATTCTGGTCCCGGGCGGCAGGCTGAGCCTGTGGTTAATTCTTCTTCCTGATGGGAAAATAGAGTGACCTGTGCCTGTCCCAACACCTAGAGCTAGTGTCTCATTGGTTCCCCCTCTTCCCGTTCATCCTCAGGACAAATTGCAACCTGTACGGAACAGGAGGTTAAAGGTGCTGATTCTCAAGGAGGGAGATTGCTAGTAAAGCGGCTGGAATGGCGAACCCGAGCACAAGGAGATGAGAAATGAGGTGCGTTTTAGAAACCTTTCCCGATCACACGATGTACCATCTTCTGGGATTCTCATGCATGTTTTCGATGTAGGAAGATGCCCTTGAACCTGGAGATTTGGAACCCATGGGATGGGTACCACGCAGTATTACTCTAAAGGGTCTGCGTTTGCTCACCCAACCTCACCAAACCTCTCAGCCCCAAGAGTGTCCACCCTTATGCCTCAATCAGCTGTGGGTCTAGATATGGTCAATCCAGGTGGCATCACAGCCCTTGAACGAATTTTGTAAGAATTTCTCTCTCTTTCACTGTCTTTGTTTCACGGGTTTTTAAAAGTGATTGATTTTTATAAAGGGGTTTAGCTGCTTTTCACTGCTGTGTTTATGCCGCTTTACACCCACTTGACTCACTTACAGAGGGATATCAGTACATAGGTTTTAAGATTCTTACTAGTCAGATATATTCTTGGGCGGTGAATAGGGGGTTTTGAGTCCAGATCACTGAGCAAGGAGTAGGTCTTGTCTATTACATATTGGGTTTATGGAACGGTCTCTGAGCTAATTTGAAACCCTTGTTTTATGCATCACCCCACCTCACCTTACCCGTTAAGCAGCCATAGTGTGTTTTCTAAACGTGTGACTCTGTTCTGTTTTGTAATTCAGTTCAAGGGTAGCGGTTTTTACATTCCCTCTATAAGTGATATCTTATGATAAGTGTCTTTTTCTGTGTGACTTATTTCACTTAGAATCGTCGTACCTAAATCCACTCATCATGCTGCTACTAGCCTTATGACGTTGATTTCATGACTGAGTGATATTCCATTGTACAAAAGGACCACAACTTCTTTATCCATTTTTCTCTTTCCTGGGATATTTAAGGTGTAACGAAGTGGAGGTTCTTGTCAACAGAGCAGCCCTAAACTTTGGGGTGCCTGTGCCTTGCTGATTTTTAGTTTTCCCAATTTATACGCCCGTGAGTGGAAGTGCCCTATGCTCTCTAAGCTGAGTTTTTTCGATGTTTCAGGACACACTGTACACTTCTGCAGAGTGGCTGTTGGCAATTTACATCCCGCCCATCAGCGTAGCAAGGCTCCCGTTTCTCCATGGCCTGTCCTGCATTTCTGGTTTTGACACTTTATTCAGCATGGCCCTTTTGACCGATGGGAAGCGAGACTTCTTTGTAGCGCTGATTTGCCTTTCCAGGTTGCTTGGTTGGCCAAAAAGGGCGTATGCGTTTTTTCCTGAATATATTCAGGAAAAAACGCATACGCCCTTTTTGGCCAAGGGCATCATTGTCGAGGTTTTGCCGCTTTTCCCGTGCTTTAAAGGCGATTCGAATCTACCTCCTGAAATCTGTTTCCTGCAATTCTGCCTTGCTTTCAAATCCTCTCTGTTGTCTTCCGTCAATATATTTGTGGACGAGAGTTATCATTTATAACTCTGCAGGTTTGTGAATTGCAGTGCCCCTGAGCTCCATTTTTCAACTCGCTTTCTTGGGAGCTGGCCGCAAAAGCGCAGGATTGCTTCAGGCCCTATTCTGGTCCCGGGCGGCAGGCTGAGGCTGTGGTTAATTCTTCTTCCTGATGGGAAAATACAGTGACCTGTGCCTGTCCCAACACCTAGAGCTAGTGTCTCATTGGTTCCCCCTCTTCCCGTTCATCCTCAGGACCAATTGCAACCTGTACGGAACAGGAGGTTAAAGGTGCTGATTCTCAAGGAGGGAGATTGCTAGTAAAGCGGCTGGAATGGCGAACCCGAGCACAAGGAGATGAGAAATGAGGTGCGTTTTAGAAACCTTTCCCGATCACACGATGTACCATCTTCTGGGATTCTCATGCATGTTTTCGATGTAGGAAGATGCCCTTGAACCTGGAGATTTGGGACCCATGGGATGGGTACCACGCAGTATTACTCTAAAGGGTCTGCATTTGCTCACCCAACCTCACCAAACCTCTCAGCCCCAAGAGTGTCCACCCTTATGCCTCAATCAGCTGTGGGTCTAGATATGGTCAATCCAGGTGGCATCACAGCCCTTGAACGAATTTTGTAAGAATTTCTCTCTCTTTCACTGTCTTTGTTTCACGGGATTTTAAAAGTGATTGATTTTTATAAAGGGGTTTAGCTGCTTTTCACTGCTGTGTTTATGCCGCTTTACACCCACTTGACTCACTTACAGAGGGATATCAGTACATAGGTTTTAAGATTCTTACTAGTCAGATATATTCTTGGGCGGTGAATAGGGGGTTTTGAGTCCAGATCACTGAGCAAGGAGTAGGTCTTGTCTATTACATATTGGGTTTATGGAACGGTCTCTGAGCTAATTTGAAACCCTTGTTTTATGCATCACCCCACCTCACCTTACCCGTTAAGCAGCCATAGTGTGTTTTCTAAACGTGTGACTCTGTTCTGTTTTGTAATTCAGTTCAAGGGTAGCGGTTTTTACATTCCCTCTATAAGTGATATCTTATGATAAGTGTCTTTTTCTGTGTGACTTATTTCACTTAGAATCGTCGTACCTAAATCCACTCATCATGCTGCTACTAGCCTTATGACGTTGATTTCATGGCTGAGTGATATTCCATTGTACAAAAGGACCACAACTTCTTTATCCATTTTTCTCTTTCCTGGGATATTTAAGGTGTAACGAAGTGGAGGTTCTTGTCAACAGAGCAGCCCTAAACTTTGGGGTGCCTGTGCCTTGCTGATTTTTAGTTTTCCCAATTTATACGCCCGTGAGTGGAAGTGCCCTATGCTCTCTAAGCTGAGTTTTTTCGATGTTTCAGGACACACCGTACACTTCTGCAGAGTGGCTGTTGGCAATTTACATCCCGCCCATCAGCGTAGCAAGGCTCCCGTTTCTCCATGGCCTGTCCTGCATTTCTGGTTTTGACACTTTATTCAGCATGGCCCTTTTGACCGATGGGAAGCGAGACTTCTTTGTAGCGCTGATTTGCCTTTCCAGGTTGCTTGGTTGGCCAAAAAGGGCGTATGCGTTTTTTCCTGAATATATTCAGGAAAAAACGCATACGCCCTTTTTAGCCAAGGGCATCATTGTCGAGGTTTTGCCGCTTTTCCCGTGCTTTAAAGGCGATTCGAATCTACCTCCTGAAATCTGTTTCCTGCAATTCTGCCTTGCTTTCAAATCCTCTCTGTTGTCTTCCGTCAATATATTTGTGGACGAGAGTTATCATTTATAACTCTGCAGGTTTGTGAATTGCAGTGCCCCTGAGCTCCATTTTTCAACTCGCTTTCTTGGGAGCTGGCCGCAAAAGCGCAGGATTCCTTCAGGCCCTATTCTGGTCCCGGGCGGCAGGCTGAGGCTGTGGTTAATTCTTCTTCCTGATGGGAAAATAGAGTGACCTGTGCCTGTCCCAACACCTAGAGCTAGTGTCTCATTGGTTCCCCCTCTTCCCGTTCATCCTCAGGACCAATTGCAACCTGTACGGAACAGGAGGTTAAAGGTGCTGATTCTCAAGGAGGGAGATTGCTAGTAAAGCGGCTGGAATGGCGAACCCGAGCACAAGGAGATGAGAAATGAGGTGCGTTTTAGAAACCTTTCCCGATCACACGATGTACCATCTTCTGGGATTCTCATGCATGTTTTCGATGTAGGAAGATGCCCTTGAACCTGGAGATTTGGGACCCATGGGATGGGTACCACGCAGTATTACTCTAAAGGGTCTGCATTTGCTCACCCAACCTCACCAAACCTCTCAGCCCCAAGAGTGTCCACCCTTATGCCTCAATCAGCTGTGGGTCTAGATATGGTCAATCCAGGTGGCATCACAGCCCTTGAACGAATTTTGTAAGAATTTCTCTTTCTTTCACTGTCTTTGTTTCACGGGATTTTAAAAGTGATTGATTTTTATAAAGGGGTTTAGCTGCTTTTCACTGCTGTGTTTATGCCGCTTTACACCCACTTGACTCACTTACAGAGGGATATCAGTACATAGGTTTTAAGATTCTTACTAGTCAGATATATTCTTGGGCGGTGAATAGGGGGTTTTGAGTCCAGATCACTGAGCAAAGTGTAGGTCTTGTCTATTACATATTGGGTTTATGGAACGGTCTCTGAGCTAATTTGAAACCCTTGTTTTATGCATCACCCCACCTCACCTTACCCGTTAAGCAGCCATAGTGTGTTTTCTAAACGTGTGACTCTGTTCTGTTTTGTAATTCAGTTCAAGGGTAGCGGTTTTTACATTCCCTCTATAAGTGATATCTTATGATAAGTGTCTTTTTCTGTGTGACTTATTTCACTTAGAATCGTCGTACCTAAATCCACTCATCATGCTGCTACTAGCCTTATGACGTTGATTTCATGGCTGAGTGATATTCCATTGTACAAAAGGACCACAACTTCTTTATCCATTTTTCTCTTTCCTGGGATATTTAAGGTGTAACGAAGTGGAGGTTCTTGTCAACAGAACAGCCCTAAACTTTGGGGTGCCTGTGTCTTGCTGATTTTTAGTTTTCCCAATTTATACGCCCGTGAGTGGAAGTGCCCTATGCTCTCTAAGCTGAGTTTTTTCGATGTTTCAGGACACACCGTACACTTCTGCAGAGTGGCTGTTGGCAATTTACATCCCGCCCATCAGCGTAGCAAGGCTCCCGTTTCTCCATGGTCTGTCCTGCATTTCTGGTTTTGACACTTTATTCAGCATGGCCCTTTTGACCGATGGGAAGCGAGACTTCCTTGTAGCGCTGATTTGCCTTTCCAGGTTGCTTGGTTGGCCAAAAAGGGCGTATGCGTTTTTTCCTGAATATATTCAGGAAAAAACGCATACGCCCTTTTTGGCCAAGGGCATCATTGTCGAGGTTTTGCCGCTTTTCCCGTGCTTTAAAGGCGATTCGAATCTACCTCCTGAAATCTGTTTCCTGCAATTCTGCCTTGCTTTCAAATCCTCTTCGTTGTCTTCCGTCAATATATTTGTGGACGAGAGTTATCATTTATAACTCTGCAGGTTTGTGAATTGCAGTGCCCCTGAGCTCCATTTTTCAACTCGCTTTCTTGGGAGCTGGCCGCAAAAGCGCAGGATTGCTTCAGGCCCTATTCTGGTCCCGGGCGGCAGGCTGAGGCTGTGGTTAATTCTTCTTCCTGATGGGAAAATACAGTGACCTGTGCCTGTCCCAACACCTAGAGCTAGTGTCTCATTGGTTCCCCCTCTTCCCGTTCATCCTCAGGACCAATTGCAACCTGTACGGAACAGGAGGTTAAAGGTGCTGATTCTCAAGGAGGGAGATTGCTAGTAAAGCGGCTGGAATGGCGAACCCGAGCACAAGGAGATGAGAAATGAGGTGCGTTTTAGAAACCTTTCCCGATCACACGATGTACCATCTTCTGGGATTCTCATGCATGTTTTCGATGTAGGAAGATGCCCTTGAACCTGGAGATTTGGGACCCATGGGATGGGTACCACGCAGTATTACTCTAAAGGGTCTGCATTTGCTCACCCAACCTCACCAAACCTCTCAGCCCCAAGAGTGTCCACCCTTATGCCTCAATCAGCTGTGGGTCTAGATATGGTCAATCCAGGTGGCATCACAGCCCTTGAACGAATTTTGTAAGAATTTCTCTCTCTTTCACTGTCTTTGTTTCACGGGATTTTAAAAGTGATTGATTTTTATAAAGGGGTTTAGCTGCTTTTCACTGCTGTGTTTATGCCGCTTTACACCCACTTGACTCACTTACAGAGGGATATCAGTACATAGGTTTTAAGATTCTTACTAGTCAGATATATTCTTGGGCGGTGAATAGGGGGTTTTGAGTCCAGATCACTGAGCAAAGAGTAGGTCTTGTCTATTACATATTGGGTTTATGGAACGGTCTCTGAGCTAATTTGAAACCCTTGTTTTATGCATCACCCCACCTCACCTTACCCGTTAAGCAGCCATAGTGTGTTTTCTAAACGTGTGACTCTGTTCTGTTTTGTAATTCAGTTCAAGGGTAGCGGTTTTTACATTCCCTCTATAAGTGATATCTTATGATAAGTGTCTTTTTCTGTGTGACTTATTTCACTTAGAATCGTCGTACCTAAATCCACTCATCATGCTGCTACTAGCCTTATGACGTTGATTTCATGACTGAGTGATATTCCATTGTACAAAAGGACCACAACTTCTTTATCCATTTTTCTCTTTCCTGGGATATTTAAGGTGTAACGAAGTGGAGGTTCTTGTCAACAGAGCAGCCCTAAACTTTGGGGTGCCTGTGCCTTGCTGATTTTTAGTTTTCCCAATTTATACGCCCGTGAGAGGAAGTGCCCTATGCTCTCTAAGCTGAGTTTTTTCGATGTTTCAGGACACACTGTACACTTCTGCAGAGTGGCTGTTGGCAATTTACATCCCGCCCATCAGCGTAGCAAGGCTCCCGTTTCTCCATGGCCTGTCCTGCATTTCTGGTTTTGACACTTTATTCAGCATGGCCCTTTTGACCGATGGGAAGCGAGACTTCTTTGTAGCGCTGATTTGCCTTTCCAGGTTGCTTGGTTGGCCAAAAAGGGCGTATGCGTTTTTTCCTGAATATATTCAGGAAAAAACGCATACGCCCTTTTTGGCCAAGGGCATCATTGTCGAGGTTTTGCCGCTTTTCCCGTGCTTTAAAGGCGATTCGAATCTACCTCCTGAAATCTGTTTCCTGCAATTCTGCCTTGCTTTCAAATCCTCTCTGTTGTCTTCCGTCAATATATTTGTGGACGAGAGTTATCATTTATAACTCTGCAGGTTTGTGAATTGCAGTGCCCCTGAGCTCCATTTTTCAACTCGCTTTCTTGGGAGCTGGCCGCAAAAGCGCAGGATTGCTTCAGGCCCTATTCTGGTCCCGGGCGGCAGGCTGAGCCTGTGGTTAATTCTTCTTCCTGATGGGAAAATAGAGTGACCTGTGCCTGTCCCAACACCTAGAGCTAGTGTCTCATTGGTTCCCCCTCTTCCCGTTCATCCTCAGGACCAATTGCAACCTGTACGGAACAGGAGGTTAAAGGTGCTGATTCTCAAGGAGGGAGATTGCTAGTAAAGCGGCTGGAATGGCGAACCCGAGCACAAGGAGATGAGAAATGAGGTGCGTTTTAGAAACCTTTCCCGATCACACGATGTACCATCTTCTGGGATTCTCATGCATGTTTTCGATGTAGGAAGATGCCCTTGAACCTGGAGATTTGGAACCCATGGGATGGGTACCACGCAGTATTACTCTAAAGGGTCTGCATTTGCTCACCCAACCTCACCAAACCTCTCAGCCCCAAGAGTGTCCACCCTTATGCCTCAATCAGCTGTGGGTCTAGATATGGTCAATCCAGGTGGCATCACAGCCCTTGAACGAATTTTGTAAGAATTTCTCTCTCTTTCACTGTCTTTGTTTCACGGGTTTTTAAAAGTGATTGATTTTTATAAAGGGGTTTAGCTGCTTTTCATTGCTGTGTTTATGCCGCTTTACACCCACTTGACTCACTTACAGAGGGATATCAGTACATAGGTTTTAAGATTCTTACTAGTCAGATATATTCTTGGGCGGTGAATAGGGGGTTTTGAGTCCAGATCACTGAGCAAGGAGTAGGTCTTGTCTATTACATATTGGGTTTATGGAACGGTCTCTGAGCTAATTTGAAACCCTTGTTTTATGCATCACCCCACCTCACCTTTCCCGTTAAGCAGCCATAGTGTGTTTTCTAAACGTGTGACTCTGTTCTGTTTTGTAATTCAGTTCAAGGGTAGCGGTTTTTACATTCCCTCTATAAGTGATATCTTATGATAAGTGTCTTTTTCTGTGTGACTTATTTCACTTAGAATCGTCGTACCTAAATCCACTCATCATGCTGCTACTAGCCTTATGACGTTGATTTCATGGCTGAGTGATATTCCATTGTACAAAAGGACCACAACTTCTTCATCCATTTTTCTCTTTCCTGGGATATTTAAGGTGTAACGAAGTGGAGGTTCTTGTCAACAGAGCAGCCCTAAACTTTGGGGTGCCTGTGCCTTGCTGATTTTTAGTTTTCCCAATTTATACGCCCGTGAGTGGAAGTGCCCTATGCTCTCTAAGCTGAGTTTTTTCGATGTTTCAGGACACACCGTACACTTCTGCAGAGTGGCTGTTGGCAATTTACATCCCGCCCATCACCGTAGCAAGGCTCCCGTTTCTCCATGGCCTGTCCTGCATTTCTGGTTTTGACACTTTATTCAGCATGGCCCTTTTGACCGATGGGAAGCGAGACTTCTTTGTAGCGCTGATTTGCCTTTCCAGGTTGCTTGGTTGGCCAAAAAGGGCGTATGC
The DNA here is from genome assembly GCF_965194805.1 of Balaenoptera borealis. NCBI lineage: Eukaryota > Metazoa > Chordata > Mammalia > Artiodactyla > Balaenopteridae > Balaenoptera > Balaenoptera borealis. Next base: position 141,788,732 of record NC_138867.1, on the reverse strand, counting down.
GTTTTTTCCTGAATATATTCAGGAAAAAACGCATACGCCCTTTTTGGCCAAGGGCATCATTGTCGAGGTTTTGCCGCTTTTCCCGTGCTTTAAAGGCGATTCGAATCTACCTCCTGAAATCTGTTTCCTGCAATTCTGCCTTGCTTTCAAATCCTCTCTGTTGTCTTCCGTCAATATATTTGTGGACGAGAGTTATCATTTATAACTCTGCAGGTTTGTGAATTGCAGTGCCCCTGAGCTCCATTTTTCAACTCGCTTTCTTGGGAGCTGGCCGCAAAAGCGCAGGATTGCTTCAGGCCCTATTCTGGTCCCGGGCGGCAGGCTGAGCCTGTGGTTAATTCTTCTTCCTGATGGGAAAATAGAGTGACCTGTGCCTGTCCCAACACCTAGAGCTAGTGTCTCATTGGTTCCCCCTCTTCCCGTTCATCCTCAGGACAAATTGCAACCTGTACGGAACAGGAGGTTAAAGGTGCTGATTCTCAAGGAGGGAGATTGCTAGTAAAGCGGCTGGAATGGCGAACCCGAGCACAAGGAGATGAGAAATGAGGTGCGTTTTAGAAACCTTTCCCGATCACACGATGTACCATCTTCTGGGATTCTCATGCATGTTTTCGATGTAGGAAGATGCCCTTGAACCTGGAGATTTGGAACCCATGGGATGGGTACCACGCAGTATTACTCTAAAGGGTCTGCGTTTGCTCACCCAACCTCACCAAACCTCTCAGCCCCAAGAGTGTCCACCCTTATGCCTCAATCAGCTGTGGGTCTAGATATGGTCAATCCAGGTGGCATCACAGCCCTTGAACGAATTTTGTAAGAATTTCTCTCTCTTTCACTGTCTTTGTTTCACGGGTTTTTAAAAGTGATTGATTTTTATAAAGGGGTTTAGCTGCTTTTCACTGCTGTGTTTATGCCGCTTTACACCCACTTGACTCACTTACAGAGGGATATCAGTACATAGGTTTTAAGATTCTTACTAGTCAGATATATTCTTGGGCGGTGAATAGGGGGTTTTGAGTCCAGATCACTGAGCAAGGAGTAGGTCTTGTCTATTACATATTGGGTTTATGGAACGGTCTCTGAGCTAATTTGAAACCCTTGTTTTAGGCATCACCCCACCTCACCTTTCCCGTTAAGCAGCCATAGTGTGTTTTCTAAACGTGTGACTCTGTTCTGTTTTGTAATTCAGTTCAAGGGTAGCGGTTTTTACATTCCCTCTATAAGTGATATCTTATGATAAGTGTCTTTTTCTGTGTGACTTATTTCACTTAGAATCGTCGTACCTAAATCCACTCATCATGCTGCTACTAGCCTTATGACGTTGATTTCATGACTGAGTGATATTCCATTGTACAAAAGGACCACAACTTCTTTATCCATTTTTCTCTTTCCTGGGATATTTAAGGTGTAACGAAGTGGAGGTTCTTGTCAACAGAGCAGCCCTAAACTTTGGGGTGCCTGTGCCTTGCTGATTTTTAGTTTTCCCAATTTATACGCCCGTGAGTGGAAGTGCCCTATGCTCTCTAAGCTGAGTTTTTTCGATGTTTCAGGACACACTGTACACTTCTGCAGAGTGGCTGTTGGCAATTTACATCCCGCCCATCAGCGTAGCAAGGCTCCCGTTTCTCCATGGCCTGTCCTGCATTTCTGGTTTTGACACTTTATTCAGCATGGCCCTTTTGACCGATGGGAAGCGAGACTTCTTTGTAGCGCTGATTTGCCTTTCCAGGTTGCTTGGTTGGCCAAAAAGGGCGTATGCGTTTTTTCCTGAATATATTCAGGAAAAAACGCATACGCCCTTTTTGGCCAAGGGCATCATTGTCGAGGTTTTGCCGCTTTTCCCGTGCTTTAAAGGCGATTCGAATCTACCTCCTGAAATCTGTTTCCTGCAATTCTGCCTTGCTTTCAAATCCTCTCTGTTGTCTTCCGTCAATATATTTGTGGACGAGAGTTATCATTTATAACTCTGCAGGTTTGTGAATTGCAGTGCCCCTGAGCTCCATTTTTCAACTCGCTTTCTTGGGAGCTGGCCGCAAAAGCGCAGGATTGCTTCAGGCCCTATTCTGGTCCCGGGCGGCAGGCTGAGGCTGTGGTTAATTCTTCTTCCTGATGGGAAAATACAGTGACCTGTGCCTGTCCCAACACCTAGAGCTAGTGTCTCATTGGTTCCCCCTCTTCCCGTTCATCCTCAGGACCAATTGCAACCTGTACGGAACAGGAGGTTAAAGGTGCTGATTCTCAAGGAGGGAGATTGCTAGTAAAGCGGCTGGAATGGCGAACCCGAGCACAAGGAGATGAGAAATGAGGTGCGTTTTAGAAACCTTTCCCGATCACACGATGTACCATCTTCTGGGATTCTCATGCATGTTTTCGATGTAGGAAGATGCCCTTGAACCTGGAGATTTGGGACCCATGGGATGGGTACCACGCAGTATTACTCTAAAGGGTCTGCATTTGCTCACCCAACCTCACCAAACCTCTCAGCCCCAAGAGTGTCCACCCTTATGCCTCAATCAGCTGTGGGTCTAGATATGGTCAATCCAGGTGGCATCACAGCCCTTGAACGAATTTTGTAAGAATTTCTCTCTCTTTCACTGTCTTTGTTTCACGGGATTTTAAAAGTGATTGATTTTTATAAAGGGGATTAGCTGCTTTTCACTGCTGTGTTTATGCCGCTTTACACCCACTTGACTCACTTACAGAGGGATATCAGTACATAGGTTTTAAGATTCTTACTAGTCAGATATATTCTTGGGCGGTGAATAGGGGGTTTTGAGTCCAGATCACTGAGCAAGGAGTAGGTCTTGTCTATTACATATTGGGTTTATGGAACGGTCTCTGAGCTAATTTGAAACCCTTGTTTTATGCATCACCCCACCTCACCTTACCCGTTAAGCAGCCATAGTGTGTTTTCTAAACGTGTGACTCTGTTCTGTTTTGTAATTCAGTTCAAGGGTAGCGGTTTTTACATTCCCTCTATAAGTGATATCTTATGATAAGTGTCTTTTTCTGTGTGACTTATTTCACTTAGAATCGTCGTACCTAAATCCACTCATCATGCTGCTACTAGCCTTATGACGTTGATTTCATGGCTGAGTGATATTCCATTGTACAAAAGGACCACAACTTCTTTATCCATTTTTCTCTTTCCTGGGATATTTAAGGTGTAACGAAGTGGAGGTTCTTGTCAACAGAGCAGCCCTAAACTTTGGGGTGCCTGTGCCTTGCTGATTTTTAGTTTTCCCAATTTATACGCCCGTGAGTGGAAGTGCCCTATGCTCTCTAAGCTGAGTTTTTTCGATGTTTCAGGACACACCGTACACTTCTGCAGAGTGGCTGTTGGCAATTTACATCCCGCCCATCAGCGTAGCAAGGCTCCCGTTTCTCCATGGCCTGTCCTGCATTTCTGGTTTTGACACTTTATTCAGCATGGCCCTTTTGACCGATGGGAAGCGAGACTTCTTTGTAGCGCTGATTTGCCTTTCCAGGTTGCTTGGTTGGCCAAAAAGGGCGTATGCGTTTTTTCCTGAATATATTCAGGAAAAAACGCATACGCCCTTTTTGGCCAAGGGCATCATTGTCGAGGTTTTGCCGCTTTTCCCGTGCTTTAAAGGCGATTCGAATCTACCTCCTGAAATCTGTTTCCTGCAATTCTGCCTTGCTTTCAAATCCTCTCTGTTGTCTTCCGTCAATATATTTGTGGACGAGAGTTATCATTTATAACTCTGCAGGTTTGTGAATTGCAGTGCCCCTGAGCTCCATTTTTCAACTCGCTTTCTTGGGAGCTGGCCGCAAAAGCGCAGGATTCCTTCAGGCCCTATTCTGGTCCCGGGCGGCAGGCTGAGGCTGTGGTTAATTCTTCTTCCTGATGGGAAAATAGAGTGACCTGTGCCTGTCCCAACACCTAGAGCTAGTGTCTCATTGGTTCCCCCTCTTCCCGTTCATCCTCAGGACCAATTGCAACCTGTACGGAACAGGAGGTTAAAGGTGCTGATTCTCAAGGAGGGAGATTGCTAGTAAAGCGGCTGGAATGGCGAACCCGAGCACAAGGAGATGAGAAATGAGGTGCGTTTTAGAAACCTTTCCCGATCACACGATGTACCATCTTCTGGGATTCTCATGCATGTTTTCGATGTAGGAAGATGCCCTTGAACCTGGAGATTTGGGACCCATGGGATGGGTACCACGCAGTATTACTCTAAAGGGTCTGCATTTGCTCACCCAACCTCACCAAACCTCTCAGCCCCAAGAGTGTCCACCCTTATGCCTCAATCAGCTGTGGGTCTAGATATGGTCAATCCAGGTGGCATCACAGCCCTTGAACGAATTTTGTAAGAATTTCTCTCTCTTTCACTGTCTTTGTTTCACGGGATTTTAAAAGTGATTGATTTTTATAAAGGGGTTTAGCTGCTTTTCACTGCTGTGTTTATGCCGCTTTACACCCACTTGACTCACTTACAGAGGGATATCAGTACATAGGTTTTAAGATTCTTACTAGTCAGATATATTCTTGGGCGGTGAATAGGGGGTTTTGAGTCCAGATCACTGAGCAAAGAGTAGGTCTTGTCTATTACATATTGGGTTTATGGAACGGTCTCTGAGCTAATTTGAAACCCTTGTTTTAGGCATCACCCCACCTCACCTTACCCGTTAAGCAGCCATAGTGTGTTTTCTAAACGTGTGACTCTGTTCTGTTTTGTAATTCAGTTCAAGGGTAGCGGTTTTTACATTCCCTCTATAAGTGATATCTTATGATAAGTGTCTTTTTCTGTGTGACTTATTTCACTTAGAATCGTCGTACCTAAATCCACTCATCATGCTGCTACTAGCCTTATGACGTTGATTTCATGGCTGAGTGATATTCCATTGTACAAAAGGACCACAACTTCTTTATCCATTTTTCTCTTTCCTGGGATATTTAAGGTGTAACGAAGTGGAGGTTCTTGTCAACAGAGCAGCCCTAAACTTTGGGGTGCCTGTGTCTTGCTGATTTTTAGTTTTCCCAATTTATACGCCCGTGAGTGGAAGTGCCCTATGCTCTCTAAGCTGAGTTTTTTCGATGTTTCAGGACACACCGTACACTTCTGCAGAGTGGCTGTTGGCAATTTACATCCCGCCCATCACCGTAGCAAGGCTCCCGTTTCTCCATGGCCTGTCCTGCATTTCTGGTTTTGACACTTTATTCAGCATGGCCCTTTTGACCGATGGGAAGCGAGACTTCCTTGTAGCGCTGATTTGCCTTTCCAGGTTGCTTGGTTGGCCAAAAAGGGCGTATGCGTTTTTTCCTGAATATATTCAGGAAAAAACGCATACGCCCTTTTTGGCCAAGGGTATCATTGTCGAGGTTTTGCCGCTTTTCCCGTGCTTTAAAGGCGATTCGAATCTACCTCCTGAAATCTGTTTCCTGCAATTCTGCCTTGCTTTCAAATCCTCTTCGTTGTCTTCCGTCAATATATTTGTGGACGAGAGTTATCTTTATAACTCTGCAGGTTTGTGAATTGCAGTGCCCCTGAGCTCCATTTTTCAACTCGCTTTCTTGGGAGCTGGCCGCAAAAGCGCAGGATTCCTTCAGGCCCTATTCTGGTCCCGGGCGGCAGGCTGAGGCTGTGGTTAATTCTTCTTCCTGATGGGAAAATACAGTGACCTGTGCCTGTCCCAACACCTAGAGCTAGTGTCTCATTGGTTCCCCCTCTTCCCGTTCATCCTCAGGACCAATTGCAACCTGTACGGAACAGGAGGTTAAAGGTGCTGATTCTCAAGGAGGGAGATTGCTAGTAAAGCGGCTGGAATGGCGAACCCGAGCACAAGGAGATGAGAAATGAGGTGCGTTTTAGAAACCTTTCCCGATCACACGATGTACCATCTTCTGGGATTCTTATGCATGTTTTCGATGTAGGAAGATGCCCTTGAACCTGGAGATTTGGGACCCATGGGATGGGTACCACGCAGTATTACTCTAAAGGGTCTGCATTTGCTCACCCAACCTCACCAAACCTCTCAGCCCCAAGAGTGTCCACCCTTATGCCTCAATCAGCTGTGGGTCTAGATATGGTCAATCCAGGTGGCATCACAGCCCTTGAACGAATTTTGTAAGAATTTCTCTCTCTTTCACTGTCTTTGTTTCACGGGATTTTAAAAGTGATTGATTTTTATAAAGGGGTTTAGCTGCTTTTCACTGCTGTGTTTATGCCGCTTTACACCCACTTGACTCACTTACAGAGGGATATCAGTACATAGGTTTTAAGATTCTTACTAGTCAGATATATTCTTGGGCGGTGAATAGGGGGTTTTGAGTCCAGATCACTGAGCAAGGAGTAGGTCTTGTCTATTACATATTGGGTTTATGGAACGGTCTCTGAGCTAATTTGAAACCCTTGTTTTAGGCATCACCCCACCTCACCTTTCCCGTTAAGCAGCCATAGTGTGTTTTCTAAACGTGTGACTCTGTTCTGTTTTGTAATTCAGTTCAAGGGTAGCGGTTTTTACATTCCCTCTATAAGTGATATCTTATGATAAGTGTCTTTTTCTGTGTGACTTATTTCACTTAGAATCGTCGTACCTAAATCCACTCATCATGCTGCTACTAGCCTTATGACGTTGATTTCATGACTGAGTGATATTCCATTGTACAAAAGGACCACAACTTCTTTATCCATTTTTCTCTTTCCTGGGATATTTAAGGTGTAACGAAGTGGAGGTTCTTGTCAACAGAGCAGCCCTAAACTTTGGGGTGCCTGTGCCTTGCTGATTTTTAGTTTTCCCAATTTATACGCCCGTGAGTGGAAGTGCCCTATGCTCTCTAAGCTGAGTTTTTTCGATGTTTCAGGACACACCGTACACTTCTCCAGAGTGGCTGTTGGCAATTTACATCCCGCCCATCAGCGTAGCAAGGCTCCCGTTTCTCCATGGCCTGTCCTGCATTTCTGGTTTTGACACTTTATTCAGCATGGCCCTTTTGACCGATGGGAAGCGAGACTTCTTTGTAGCGCTGATTTGCCTTTCCAGGTTGCTTGGTTGGCCAAAAAGGGCGTATGCGTTTTTTCCTGAATATATTCAGGAAAAAACGCATACGCCCTTTTTGGCCAAGGGCATCATTGTCGAGGTTTTGCCGCTTTTCCCGTGCTTTAAAGGCGATTCGAATCTACCTCCTGAAATCTGTTTCCTGCAATTCTGCCTTGCTTTCAAATCCTCTCTGTTGTCTTCCGTCAATATATTTGTGGACGAGAGTTATCATTTATAACTCTGCAGGTTTGTGAATTGCAGTGCCCCTGAGCTCCATTTTTCAACTCGCTTTCTTGGGAGCTGGCCGCAAAAGCGCAGGATTGCTTCAGGCCCTATTCTAGTCCCGGGCGGCAGGCTGAGCCTGTGGTTAATTCTTCTTCCTGATGGGAAAATAGAGTGACCTGTGCCTGTCCCAACACCTAGAGCTAGTGTCTCATTGGTTCCCCCTCTTCCCGTTCATCCTCAGGACAAATTGCAACCTGTACGGAACAGGAGGTTAAAGGTGCTGATTCTCAAGGAGGGAGATTGCTAGTAAAGCGGCTGGAATGGCGAACCCGAGCACAAGGAGATGAGAAATGAGGTGCGTTTTAGAAACCTTTCCCGATCACACGATGTACCATCTTCTGGGATTCTCATGCATGTTTTCGATGTAGGAAGATGCCCTTGAACCTGGAGATTTGGAACCCATGGGATGGGTACCACGCAGTATTACTCTAAAGGGTCTGCGTTTGCTCACCCAACCTCACCAAACCTCTCAGCCCCAAGAGTGTCCACCCTTATGCCTCAATCAGCTGTGGGTCTAGATATGGTCAATCCAGGTGGCATCACAGCCCTTGAACGAATTTTGTAAGAATTTCTCTCTCTTTCACTGTCTTTGTTTCACGGGTTTTTAAAAGTGATTGATTTTTATAAAGGGGTTTAGCTGCTTTTCACTGCTGTGTTTATGCCGCTTTACACCCACTTGACTCACTTACAGAGGGATATCAGTACATAGGTTTTAAGATTCTTACTAGTCAGATATATTCTTGGGCGGTGAATAGGGGGTTTTGAGTCCAGATCACTGAGCAAGGAGTAGGTCTTGTCTATTACATATTGGGTTTATGGAACGGTCTCTGAGCTAATTTGAAACCCTTGTTTTAGGCATCACCCCACCTCACCTTTCCCGTTAAGCAGCCATAGTGTGTTTTCTAAACGTGTGACTCTGTTCTGTTTTGTAATTCAGTTCAAGGGTAGCGGTTTTTACATTCCCTCTATAAGTGATATCTTATGATAAGTGTCTTTTTCTGTGTGACTTATTTCACTTAGAATCGTCGTACCTAAATCCACTCATCATGCTGCTACTAGCCTTATGACGTTGATTTCATGACTGAGTGATATTCCATTGTACAAAAGGACCACAACTTCTTTATCCATTTTTCTCTTTCCTGGGATATTTAAGGTGTAACGAAGTGGAGGTTCTTGTCAACAGAGCAGCCCTAAACTTTGGGGTGCCTGTGCCTTGCTGATTTTTAGTTTTCCCAATTTATACGCCCGTGAGTGGAAGTGCCCTATGCTCTCTAAGCTGAGTTTTTTCGATGTTTCAGGACACACTGTACACTTCTGCAGAGTGGCTGTTGGCAATTTACATCCCGCCCATCAGCGTAGCAAGGCTCCCGTTTCTCCATGGCCTGTCCTGCATTTCTGGTTTTGACACTTTATTCAGCATGGCCCTTTTGACCGATGGGAAGCGAGACTTCTTTGTAGCGCTGATTTGCCTTTCCAGGTTGCTTGGTTGGCCAAAAAGGGCGTATGCGTTTTTTCCTGAATATATTCAGGAAAAAACGCATACGCCCTTTTTGGCCAAGGGCATCATTGTCGAGGTTTTGCCGCTTTTCCCGTGCTTTAAAGGCGATTCGAATCTACCTCCTGAAATCTGTTTCCTGCAATTCTGCCTTGCTTTCAAATCCTCTCTGTTGTCTTCCGTCAATATATTTGTGGACGAGAGTTATCATTTATAACTCTGCAGGTTTGTGAATTGCAGTGCCCCTGAGCTCCATTTTTCAACTCGCTTTCTTGGGAGCTGGCCGCAAAAGCGCAGGATTGCTTCAGGCCCTATTCTGGTCCCGGGCGGCAGGCTGAGGCTGTGGTTAATTCTTCTTCCTGATGGGAAAATACAGTGACCTGTGCCTGTCCCAACACCTAGAGCTAGTGTCTCATTGGTTCCCCCTCTTCCCGTTCATCCTCAGGACCAATTGCAACCTGTACGGAACAGGAGGTTAAAGGTGCTGATTCTCAAGGAGGGAGATTGCTAGTAAAGCGGCTGGAATGGCGAACCCGAGCACAAGGAGATGAGAAATGAGGTGCGTTTTAGAAACCTTTCCCGATCACACGATGTACCATCTTCTGGGATTCTCATGCATGTTTTCGATGTAGGAAGATGCCCTTGAACCTGGAGATTTGGGACCCATGGGATGGGTACCACGCAGTATTACTCTAAAGGGTCTGCATTTGCTCACCCAACCTCACCAAACCTCTCAGCCCCAAGAGTGTCCACCCTTATGCCTCAATCAGCTGTGGGTCTAGATATGGTCAATCCAGGTGGCATCACAGCCCTTGAACGAATTTTGTAAGAATTTCTCTCTCTTTCACTGTCTTTGTTTCACGGGATTTTAAAAGTGATTGATTTTTATAAAGGGGATTAGCTGCTTTTCACTGCTGTGTTTATGCCGCTTTACACCCACTTGACTCACTTACAGAGGGATATCAGTACATAGGTTTTAAGATTCTTACTAGTCAGATATATTCTTGGGCGGTGAATAGGGGGTTTTGAGTCCAGATCACTGAGCAAGGAGTAGGTCTTGTCTATTACATATTGGGTTTATGGAACGGTCTCTGAGCTAATTTGAAACCCTTGTTTTATGCATCACCCCACCTCACCTTACCCGTTAAGCAGCCATAGTGTGTTTTCTAAACGTGTGACTCTGTTCTGTTTTGTAATTCAGTTCAAGGGTAGCGGTTTTTACATTCCCTCTATAAGTGATATCTTATGATAAGTGTCTTTTTCTGTGTGACTTATTTCACTTAGAATCGTCGTACCTAAATCCACTCATCATGCTGCTACTAGCCTTATGACGTTGATTTCATGGCTGAGTGATATTCCATTGTACAAAAGGACCACAACTTCTTTATCCATTTTTCTCTTTCCTGGGATATTTAAGGTGTAACGAAGTGGAGGTTCTTGTCAACAGAGCAGCCCTAAACTTTGGGGTGCCTGTGCCTTGCTGATTTTTAGTTTTCCCAATTTATACGCCCGTGAGTGGAAGTGCCCTATGCTCTCTAAGCTGAGTTTTTTCGATGTTTCAGGACACACCGTACACTTCTGCAGAGTGGCTGTTGGCAATTTACATCCCGCCCATCAGCGTAGCAAGGCTCCCGTTTCTCCATGGCCTGTCCTGCATTTCTGGTTTTGACACTTTATTCAGCATGGCCCTTTTGACCGATGGGAAGCGAGACTTCTTTGTAGCGCTGATTTGCCTTTCCAGGTTGCTTGGTTGGCCAAAAAGGGCGTATGCGTTTTTTCCTGAATATATTCAGGAAAAAACGCATACGCCCTTTTTGGCCAAGGGCATCATTGTCGAGGTTTTGCCGCTTTTCCCGTGCTTTAAAGGCGATTCGAATCTACCTCCTGAAATCTGTTTCCTGCAATTCTGCCTTGCTTTCAAATCCTCTCTGTTGTCTTCCGTCAATATATTTGTGGACGAGAGTTATCATTTATAACTCTGCAGGTTTGTGAATTGCAGTGCCCCTGAGCTCCATTTTTCAACTCGCTTTCTTGGGAGCTGGCCGCAAAAGCGCAGGATTCCTTCAGGCCCTATTCTGGTCCCGGGCGGCAGGCTGAGGCTGTGGTTAATTCTTCTTCCTGATGGGAAAATACAGTGACCTGTGCCTGTCCCAACACCTAGAGCTAGTGTCTCATTGGTTCCCCCTCTTCCCGTTCATCCTCAGGACCAATTGCAACCTGTACGGAACAGGAGGTTAAAGGTGCTGATTCTCAAGGAGGGAGATTGCTAGTAAAGCGGCTGGAATGGCGAACCCGAGCACAAGGAGATGAGAAATGAGGTGCGTTTTAGAAACCTTTCCCGATCACACGATGTACCATCTTCTGGGATTCTCATGCATGTTTTCGATGTAGGAAGATGCCCTTGAACCTGGAGATTTGGGACCCATGGGATGGGTACCACGCAGTATTACTCTAAAGGGTCTGCATTTGCTCACCCAACCTCACCAAACCTCTCAGCCCCAAGAGTGTCCACCCTTATGCCTCAATCAGCTGTGGGTCTAGATATGGTCAATCCAGGTGGCATCACAGCCCTTGAACGAATTTTGTAAGAATTTCTCTCTCTTTCACTGTCTTTGTTTCACGGGATTTTAAAAGTGATTGATTTTTATAAAGGGGTTTAGCTGCTTTTCACTGCTGTGTTTATGCCGCTTTACACCCACTTGACTCACTTACAGAGGGATATCAGTACATAGGTTTTAAGATTCTTACTAGTCAGATATATTCTTGGGCGGTGAATAGGGGGTTTTGAGTCCAGATCACTGAGCAAAGAGTAGGTCTTGTCTATTACATATTGGGTTTATGGAACGGTCTCTGAGCTAATTTGAAACCCTTGTTTTATGCATCACCCCACCTCACCTTACCCGTTAAGCAGCCATAGTGTGTTTTCTAAACGTGTGACTCTGTTCTGTTTTGTAATTCAGTTCAAGGGTAGCGGTTTTTACATTCCCTCTATAAGTGATATCTTATGATAAGTGTCTTTTTCTGTGTGACTTATTTCACTTAGAATCGTCGTACCTAAATCCACTCATCATGCTGCTACTAGCCTTATGACGTTGATTTCATGGCTGAGTGATATTCCATTGTACAAAAGGACCACAACTTCTTTATCCATTTTTCTCTTTCCTGGGATATTTAAGGTGTAACGAAGTGGAGGTTCTTGTCAACAGAGCAGCCCTAAACTTTGGGGTGCCTGTGCCTTGCTGATTTTTAGTTTTCCCAATTTATACGCCCGTGAGTGGAAGTGCCCTATGCTCTCTAAGCTGAGTTTTTTCGATGTTTCAGGACACACCGTACACTTCTGCAGAGTGGCTGTTGGCAATTTACATCCCGCCCATCACCGTAGCAAGGCTCCCGTTTCTCCATGGCCTGTCCTGCATTTCTGGTTTTGACACTTTATTCAGCATGGCCCTTTTGACCGATGGGAAGCGAGACTTCCTTGTAGCGCTGATTTGCCTTTCCAGGTTGCTTGGTTGGCCAAAAAGGGCGTATGCGTTTTTTCCTGAATATATTCAGGAAAAAACGCATACGCCCTTTTTGGCCAAGGGCATCATTGTCGAGGTTTTGCCGCTTTTCCCGTGCTTTAAAGGCGATTCGAATCTACCTCCTGAAATCTGTTTCCTGCAATTCTGCCTTGCTTTCAAATCCTCTTCGTTGTCTTCCGTCAATATATTTGTGGACGAGAGTTATCTTTATAACTCTGCAGGTTTGTGAATTGCAGTGCCCCTGAGCTCCATTTTTCAACTCGCTTTCATGGGAGCTGGCCGCAAAAGCGCAGGATTCCTTCAGGCCCTATTCTGGTCCCGGGCGGCAGGCTGAGGCTGTGGTTAATTCTTCTTCCTGATGGGAAAATACAGTGACCTGTGCCTGTCCCAACACCTAGAGCTAGTGTCTCATTGGTTCCCCCTCTTCCCGTTCATCCTCAGGACCAATTGCAACCTGTACGGAACAGGAGGTTAAAGGTGCTGATTCTCAAGGAGGGAGATTGCTAGTAAAGCGGCTGGAATGGCGAACCCGAGCACAAGGAGATGAGAAATGAGGTGCGTTTTAGAAACCTTTCCCGATCACACGATGTACCATCTTCTGGGATTCTTATGCATGTTTTCGATGTAGGAAGATGCCCTTGAACCTGGAGATTTGGGACCCATGGGATGGGTACCACGCAGTATTACTCTAAAGGGTCTGCATTTGCTCACCCAACCTCACCAAACCTCTCAGCCCCAAGAGTGTCCACCCTTATGCCTCAATCAGCTGTGGGTCTAGATATGGTCAATCCAGGTGGCATCACAGCCCTTGAACGAATTTTGTAAGAATTTCTCTCTCTTTCACTGTCTTTGTTTCACGGGATTTTAAAAGTGATTGATTTTTATAAAGGGGTTTAGCTGCTTTTCACTGCTGTGTTTATGCCGCTTTACACCCACTTGACTCACTTACAGAGGGATATCAGTACATAGGTTTTAAGATTCTTACTAGTCAGATATATTCTTGGGCGGTGAATAGGGGGTTTTGAGTCCAGATCACTGAGCAAGGAGTAGGTCTTGTCTATTACATATTGGGTTTATGGAACGGTCTCTGAGCTAATTTGAAACCCTTGTTTTAGGCATCACCCCACCTCACCTTTCCCGTTAAGCAGCCATAGTGTGTTTTCTAAACGTGTGACTCTGTTCTGTTTTGTAATTCAGTTCAAGGGTAGCGGTTTTTACATTCCCTCTATAAGTGATATCTTATGATAAGTGTCTTTTTCTGTGTGACTTATTTCACTTAGAATCGTCGTACCTAAATCCACTCATCATGCTGCTACTAGCCTTATGACGTTGATTTCATGACTGAGTGATATTCCATTGTACAAAAGGACCACAACTTCTTTATCCATTTTTCTCTTTCCTGGGATATTTAAGGTGTAACGAAGTGGAGGTTCTTGTCAACAGAGCAGCCCTAAACTTTGGGGTGCCTGTGCCTTGCTGATTTTTAGTTTTCCCAATTTATACGCCCGTGAGTGGAAGTGCCCTATGCTCTCTAAGCTGAGTTTTTTCGATGTTTCAGGACACACCGTACACTTCTGCAGAGTGGCTGTTGGCAATTTACATCCCGCCCATCAGCGTAGCAAGGCTCCCGTTTCTCCATGGCCTGTCCTGCATTTCTGGTTTTGACACTTTATTCAGCATGGCCCTTTTGACCGATGGGAAGCGAGACTTCTTTGTAGCGCTGATTTGCCTTTCCAGGTTGCTTGGTTGGCCAAAAAGGGCGTATGCGTTTTTTCCTGAATATATTCAGGAAAAAACGCATACGCCCTTTTTGGCCAAGGGCATCATTGTCGAGGTTTTGCCGCTTTTCCCGTGCTTTAAAGGCGATTCGAATCTACCTCCTGAAATCTGTTTCCTGCAATTCTGCCTTGCTTTCAAATCCTCTCTGTTGTCTTCCGTCAATATATTTGTGGACGAGAGTTATCATTTATAACTCTGCAGGTTTGTGAATTGCAGTGCCCCTGAGCTCCATTTTTCAACTCGCTTTCTTGGGAGCTGGCCGCAAAAGCGCAGGATTGCTTCAGGCCCTATTCTGGTCCCGGGCGGCAGGCTGAGCCTGTGGTTAATTCTTCTTCCTGATGGGAAAATAGAGTGACCTGTGCCTGTCCCAACACCTAGAGCTAGTGTCTCATTGGTTCCCCCTCTTCCCGTTCATCCTCAGGACAAATTGCAACCTGTACGGAACAGGAGGTTAAAGGTGCTGATTCTCAAGGAGGGAGATTGCTAGTAAAGCGGCTGGAATGGCGAACCCGAGCACAAGGAGATGAGAAATGAGGTGCGTTTTAGAAACCTTTCCCGATCACACGATGTACCATCTTCTGGGATTCTCATGCATGTTTTCGATGTAGGAAGATGCCCTTGAACCTGGAGATTTGGAACCCATGGGATGGGTACCACGCAGTATTACTCTAAAGGGTCTGCATTTGCTCACCCAACCTCACCAAACCTCTCAGCCCCAAGAGTGTCCACCCTTATGCCTCAATCAGCTGTGGGTCTAGATATGGTCAATCCAGGTGGCATCACAGCCCTTGAACGAATTTTGTAAGAATTTCTCTCTCTTTCACTGTCTTTGTTTCACGGGTTTTTAAAAGTGATTGATTTTTATAAAGGGGTTTAGCTGCTTTTCACTGCTGTGTTTATGCCGCTTTACACCCACTTGACTCACTTACAGAGGGATATCAGTACATAGGTTTTAAGATTCTTACTAGTCAGATATATTCTTGGGCGGTGAATAGGGGGTTTTGAGTCCAGATCACTGAGCAAGGAGTAGGTCTTGTCTATTACATATTGGGTTTATGGAACGGTCTCTGAGCTAATTTGAAACCCTTGTTTTAGGCATCACCCCACCTCACCTTTCCCGTTAAGCAGCCATAGTGTGTTTTCTAAACGTGTGACTCTGTTCTGTTTTGTAATTCAGTTCAAGGGTAGCGGTTTTTACATTCCCTCTATAAGTGATATCTTATGATAAGTGTCTTTTTCTGTGTGACTTATTTCACTTAGAATCGTCGTACCTAAATCCACTCATCATGCTGCTACTAGCCTTATGACGTTGATTTCATGACTGAGTGATATTCCATTGTACAAAAGGACCACAACTTCTTTATCCATTTTTCTCTTTCCTGGGATATTTAAGGTGTAACGAAGTGGAGGTTCTTGTCAACAGAGCAGCCCTAAACTTTGGGGTGCCTGTGCCTTGCTGATTTTTAGTTTTCCCAATTTATACGCCCGTGAGTGGAAGTGCCCTATGCTCTCTAAGCTGAGTTTTTTCGATGTTTCAGGACACACTGTACACTTCTGCAGAGTGGCTGTTGGCAATTTACATCCCGCCCATCAGCGTAGCAAGGCTCCCGTTTCTCCATGGCCTGTCCTGCATTTCTGGTTTTGACACTTTATTCAGCATGGCCCTTTTGACCGATGGGAAGCGAGACTTCTTTGTAGCGCTGATTTGCCTTTCCAGGTTGCTTGGTTGGCCAAAAAGGGCGTATGCGTTTTTTCCTGAATATATTCAGGAAAAAACGCATACGCCCTTTTTGGCCAAGGGCATCATTGTCGAGGTTTTGCCGCTTTTCCCGTGCTTTAAAGGCGATTCGAATCTACCTCCTGAAATCTGTTTCCTGCAATTCTGCCTTGCTTTCAAATCCTCTCTGTTGTCTTCCGTCAATATATTTGTGGACGAGAGTTATCATTTATAACTCTGCAGGTTTGTGAATTGCAGTGCCCCTGAGCTCCATTTTTCAACTCGCTTTCTTGGGAGCTGGCCGCAAAAGCGCAGGATTGCTTCAGGCCCTATTCTGGTCCCGGGCGGCAGGCTGAGCCTGTGGTTAATTCTTCTTCCTGATGGGAAAATAGAGTGACCTGTGCCTGTCCCAACACCTAGAGCTAGTGTCTCATTGGTTCCCCCTCTTCCCGTTCATCCTCAGGACAAATTGCAACCTGTACGGAACAGGAGGTTAAAGGTGCTGATTCTCAAGGAGGGAGATTGCTAGTAAAGCAGCTGGAATGGCGAACCCGAGCACAAGGAGATGAGAAATGAGGTGCGTTTTAGAAACCTTTCCCGATCACACGATGTACCATCTTCTGGGATTCTCATGCATGTTTTCGATGTAGGAAGATGCCCTTGAACCTGGAGATTTGGGACCCATGGGATGGGTACCACGCAGTATTACTCTAAAGGGTCTGCATTTGCTCACCCAACCTCACCAAACCTCTCAGCCCCAAGAGTGTCCACCCTTATGCCTCAATCAGCTGTGGGTCTAGATATGGTCAATCCAGGTGGCATCACAGCCCTTGAACGAATTTTGTAAGAATTTCTCTCTCTTTCACTGTCTTTGTTTCACGGGATTTTAAAAGTGATTGATTTTTATAAAGGGGTTTAGCTGCTTTTCACTGCTGTGTTTATGCCGCTTTACACCCACTTGACTCACTTACAGAGGGATATCAGTACATAGGTTTTAAGATTCTTACTAGTCAGATATATTCTTGGGCGGTGAATAGGGGGTTTTGAGTCCAGATCACTGAGCAAAGAGTAGGTCTTGTCTATTACATATTGGGTTTATGGAACGGTCTCTGAGCTAATTTGAAACCCTTGTTTTATGCATCACCCCACCTCACCTTACCCGTTAAGCAGCCATAGTGTGTTTTCTAAACGTGTGACTCTGTTCTGTTTTGTAATTCAGTTCAAGGGTAGCGGTTTTTACATTCCCTCTATAAGTGATATCTTATGATAAGTGTCTTTTTCTGTGTGACTTATTTCACTTAGAATCGTCGTACCTAAATCCACTCATCATGCTGCTACTAGCCTTATGACGTTGATTTCATGGCTGAGTGATATTCCATTGTACAAAAGGACCACAACTTCTTTATCCATTTTTCTCTTTCCTGGGATATTTAAGGTGTAACGAAGTGGAGGTTCTTGTCAACAGAGCAGCCCTAAACTTTGGGGTGCCTGTGCCTTGCTGATTTTTAGTTTTCCCAATTTATACGCCCGTGAGTGGAAGTGCCCTATGCTCTCTAAGCTGAGTTTTTTCGATGTTTCAGGACACACCGTACACTTCTGCAGAGTGGCTGTTGGCAATTTACATCCCGCCCATCAGCGTAGCAAGGCTCCCGTTTCTCCATGGCCTGTCCTGCATTTCTGGTTTTGACACTTTATTCAGCATGGCCCTTTTGACCGATGGGAAGCGAGACTTCTTTGTAGCGCTGATTTGCCTTTCCAGGTTGCTTGGTTGGCCAAAAAGGGCGTATGCGTTTTTTCCTGAATATATTCAGGAAAAAACGCATACGCCCTTTTTGGCCAAGGGCATCATTGTCGAGGTTTTGCCGCTTTTCCCGTGCTTTAAAGGCGATTCGAATCTACCTCCTGAAATCTGTTTCCTGCAATTCTGCCTTGCTTTCAAATCCTCTTCGTTGTCTTCCGTCAATATATTTGTGGACGAGAGTTATCATTTATAACTCTGCAGGTTTGTGAATTGCAGTGTCCCTGAGCTCCATTTTTCAACTCGCTTTCTTGGGAGCTGGCCGCAAAAGCGCAGGATTGCTTCAGGCCCTATTCTGGTCCCGGGCGGCAGGCTGAGCCTGTGGTTAATTCTTCTTCCTGATGGGAAAATAGAGTGACCTGTGCCTGTCCCAACACCTAGAGCTAGTGTCTCATTGGTTCCCCCTCTTCCCGTTCATCCTCAGGACCAATTGCAACCTGTACGGAACAGGAGGTTAAAGGTGCTGATTCTCAAGGAGGGAGATTGCTAGTAAAGCGGCTGGAATGGCGAACCCGAGCACAAGGAGATGAGAAATGAGGTGCGTTTTAGAAACCTTTCCCGATCACACGATGTACCATCTTCTGGGATTCTCATGCATGTTTTCGATGTAGGAAGATGCCCTTGAACCTGGAGATTTGGGACCCATGGGATGGGTACCACGCAGTATTACTCTAAAGGGTCTGCATTTGCTCACCCAACCTCACCAAACCTCTCAGCCCCAAGAGTGTCCACCCTTATGCCTCAATCAGCTGTGGGTCTAGATATGGTCAATCCAGGTGGCATCACAGCCCTTGAACGAATTTTGTAAGAATTTCTCTCTCTTTCACTGTCTTTGTTTCACGGGATTTTAAAAGTGATTGATTTTTATAAAGGGGTTTAGCTGCTTTTCACTGCTGTGTTTATGCCGCTTTACACCCACTTGACTCACTTACAGAGGGATATCAGTACATAGGTTTTAAGATTCTTACTAGTCAGATATATTCTTGGGCGGTGAATAGGGGGTTTTGAGTCCAGATCACTGAGCAAAGAGTAGGTCTTGTCTATTACATATTGGGTTTATGGAACGGTCTCTGAGCTAATTTGAAACCCTTGTTTTATGCATCACCCCACCTCACCTTACCCGTTAAGCAGCCATAGTGTGTTTTCTAAACGTGTGACTCTGTTCTGTTTTGTAATTCAGTTCAAGGGTAGCGGTTTTTACATTCCCTCTATAAGTGATATCTTATGATAAGTGTCTTTTTCTGTGTGACTTATTTCACTTAGAATCGTCGTACCTAAATCCACTCATCATGCTGCTACTAGCCTTATGACGTTGATTTCATGGCTGAGTGATATTCCATTGTACAAAAGGACCACAACTTCTTTATCCATTTTTCTCTTTCCTGGGATATTTAAGGTGTAACGAAGTGGAGGTTCTTGTCAACAGAGCAGCCCTAAACTTTGGGGTGCCTGTGCCTTGCTGATTTTTAGTTTTCCCAATTTATACGCCCGTGAGTGGAAGTGCCCTATGCTCTCTAAGCTGAGTTTTTTCGATGTTTCAGGACACACCGTACACTTCTGCAGAGTGGCTGTTGGCAATTTACATCCCGCCCATCAGCGTAGCAAGGCTCCCGTTTCTCCATGGCCTGTCCTGCATTTCTGGTTTTGACACTTTATTCAGCATGGCCCTTTTGACCGATGGGAAGCGAGACTTCCTTGTAGCGCTGATTTGCCTTTCCAGGTTGCTTGGTTGGCCAAAAAGGGCGTATGCGTTTTTTCCTGAATATATTCAGGAAAAAACGCATACGCCCTTTTTGGCCAAGGGCATCATTGTCGAGGTTTTGCCGCTTTTCCCGTGCTTTAAAGGCGATTCGAATCTACCTCCTGAAATCTGTTTCCTGCAATTCTGCCTTGCTTTCAAATCCTCTTCGTTGTCTTCCGTCAATATATTTGTGGACGAGAGTTATCATTTATAACTCTGCAGGTTTGTGAATTGCAGTGCCCCTGAGCTCCATTTTTCAACTCGCTTTCTTGGGAGCTGGCCGCAAAAGCGCAGGATTCCTTCAGGCCCTATTCTGGTCCCGGGCGGCAGGCTGAGGCTGTGGTTAATTCTTCTTCCTGATGGGAAAATACAGTGACCTGTGCCTGTCCCAACACCTAGAGCTAGTGTCTCATTGGTTCCCCCTCTTCCCGTTCATCCTCAGGACCAATTGCAACCTGTACGGAACAGGAGGTTAAAGGTGCTGATTCTCAAGGAGGGAGATTGCTAGTAAAGCGGCTGGAATGGCGAACCCGAGCACAAGGAGATGAGAAATGAGGTGCGTTTTAGAAACCTTTCCCGATCACACGATGTACCATCTTCTGGGATTCTCATGCATGTTTTCGATGTAGGAAGATGCCCTTGAACCTGGAGATTTGGGACCCATGGGATGGGTACCACGCAGTATTACTCTAAAGGGTCTGCATTTGCTCACCCAACCTCACCAAACCTCTCAGCCCCAAGAGTGTCCACCCTTATGCCTCAATCAGCTGTGGGTCTAGATATGGTCAATCCAGGTGGCATCACAGCCCTTGAACGAATTTTGTAAGAATTTCTCTCTCTTTCACTGTCTTTGTTTCACGGGATTTTAAAAGTGATTGATTTTTATAAAGGGGTTTAGCTGCTTTTCACTGCTGTGTTTATGCCGCTTTACACCCACTTGACTCACTTACAGAGGGATATCAGTACATAGGTTTTAAGATTCTTACTAGTCAGATATATTCTTGGGCGGTGAATAGGGGGTTTTGAGTCCAGATCACTGAGCAAAGAGTAGGTCTTGTCTATTACATATTGGGTTTATGGAACGGTCTCTGAGCTAATTTGAAACCCTTGTTTTATGCATCACCCCACCTCACCTTACCCGTTAAGCAGCCATAGTGTGTTTTCTAAACGTGTGACTCTGTTCTGTTTTGTAATTCAGTTCAAGGGTAGCGGTTTTTACATTCCCTCTATAAGTGATATCTTATGATAAGTGTCTTTTTCTGTGTGACTTATTTCACTTAGAATCGTCGTACCTAAATCCACTCATCATGCTGCTACTAGCCTTATGACGTTGATTTCATGGCTGAGTGATATTCCATTGTACAAAAGGACCACAACTTCTTTATCCATTTTTCTCTTTCCTGGGATATTTAAGGTGTAACGAAGTGGAGGTTCTTGTCAACAGAGCAGCCCTAAACTTTGGGGTGCCTGTGTCTTGCTGATTTTTAGTTTTCCCAATTTATACGCCCGTGAGTGGAAGTGCCCTATGCTCTCTAAGCTGAGTTTTTTCGATGTTTCAGGACACACCGTACACTTCTGCAGAGTGGCTGTTGGCAATTTACATCCCGCCCATCAGCGTAGCAAGGCTCCCGTTTCTCCATGGCCTGTCCTGCATTTCTGGTTTTGACACTTTATTCAGCATGGCCCTTTTGACCGATGGGAAGCGAGACTTCCTTGTAGCGCTGATTTGCCTTTCCAGGTTGCTTGGTTGGCCAAAAAGGGCGTATGCGTTTTTTCCTGAATATATTCAGGAAAAAACGCATACGCCCTTTTTGGCCAAGGGCATCATTGTCGAGGTTTTGCCGCTTTTCCCGTGCTTTAAAGGCGATTCGAATCTACCTCCTGAAATCTGTTTCCTGCAATTCTGCCTTGCTTTCAAATCCTCTTCGTTGTCTTCCGTCAATATATTTGTGGACGAGAGGTATCATTTATAACTCTGCAGGTTTGTGAATTGCAGTGCCCCTGAGCTCCATTTTTCAACTCGCTTTCTTGGGAGCTGGCCGCAAAAGCGCAGGATTCCTTCAGGCCCTATTCTGGTCCCGGGCGGCAGGCTGAGGCTGTGGTTAATTCTTCTTCCTGATGGGAAAATACAGTGACCTGTGCCTGTCCCAACACCTAGAGCTAGTGTCTCATTGGTTCCCCCTCTTCCCGTTCATCCTCAGGACCAATTGCAACCTGTACGGAACAGGAGGTTAAAGGTGCTGATTCTCAAGGAGGGAGATTGCTAGTAAAGCGGCTGGAATGGCGAACCCGAGCACAAGGAGATGAGAAATGAGGTGCGTTTTAGAAACCTTTCCCGATCACACGATGTACCATCTTCTGGGATTCTCATGCATGTTTTCGATGTAGGAAGATGCCCTTGAACCTGGAGATTTGGGACCCATGGGATGGGTACCACGCAGTATTACTCTAAAGGGTCTGCATTTGCTCACCCAACCTCACCAAACCTCTCAGCCCCAAGAGTGTCCACCCTTATGCCTCAATCAGCTGTGGGTCTAGATATGGTCAATCCAGGTGGCATCACAGCCCTTGAACGAATTTTGTAAGAATTTCTCTCTCTTTCACTGTCTTTGTTTCACGGGATTTTAAAAGTGATTGATTTTTATAAAGGGGATTAGCTGTTTTTCACTGCTGTGTTTATGCCGCTTTACACCCACTTGACTCACTTACAGAGGGATATCAGTACATAGGTTTTAAGATTCTTACTAGTCAGATATATTCTTGGGCGGTGAATAGGGGGTTTTGAGTCCAGATCACTGAGCAAGGAGTAGGTCTTGTCTATTACATATTGGGTTTATGGAACGGTCTCTGAGCTAATTTGAAACCCTTGTTTTATGCATCACCCCACCTCACCTTACCCGTTAAGCAGCCATAGTGTGTTTTCTAAACGTGTGACTCTGTTCTGTTTTGTAATTCAGTTCAAGGGTAGCGGTTTTTACATTCCCTCTATAAGTGATATCTTATGATAAGTGTCTTTTTCTGTGTGACTTATTTCACTTAGAATCGTCGTACCTAAATCCACTCATCATGCTGCTACTAGCCTTATGACGTTGATTTCATGGCTGAGTGATATTCCATTGTACAAAAGGACCACAACTTCTTTATCCATTTTTCTCTTTCCTGGGATATTTAAGGTGTAACGAAGTGGAGGTTCTTGTCAACAGAGCAGCCCTAAACTTTGGGGTGCCTGTGTCTTGCTGATTTTTAGTTTTCCCAATTTATACGCCCGTGAGTGGAAGTGCCCTATGCTCTCTAAGCTGAGTTTTTTCGATGTTTCAGGACACACCGTACACTTCTGCAGAGTGGCTGTTGGCAATTTACATCCCGCCCATCACCGTAGCAAGGCTCCCGTTTCTCCATGGCTTGTCCTGCATTTCTGGTTTTGACACTTTATTCAGCATGGCCCTTTTGACCGATGGGAAGCGAGACTTCCTTGTAGCGCTGATTTGCCTTTCCAGGTTGCTTGGTTGGCCAAAAAGGGCGTATGCGTTTTTTCCTGAATATATTCAGGAAAAAACGCATACGCCCTTTTTGGCCAAGGGCATCATTGTCGAGGTTTTGCCGCTTTTCCCGTGCTTTAAAGGCGATTCGAATCTACCTCCTGAAATCTGTTTCCTGCAATTCTGCCTTGCTTTCAAATCCTCTTCGTTGTCTTCCGTCAATATATTTGTGGACGAGAGTTATCATTTATAACTCTGCAGGTTTGTGAATTGCAGTGCCCCTGAGCTCCATTTTTCAACTCGCTTTCTTGGGAGCTGGCCGCAAAAGCGCAGGATTCCTTCAGGCCCTATTCTGGTCCCGGGCGGCAGGCTGAGGCTGTGGTTAATTCTTCTTCCTGATGGGAAAATACAGTGACCTGTGCCTGTCCCAACACCTAGAGCTAGTGTCTCATTGGTTCCCCCTCTTCCCGTTCATCCTCAGGACAAATTGCAACCTGTACGGAACAGAAGGTTAAAGGTGCTGATTCTCAAGGAGGGAGATTGCTAGTAAAGCGGCTGGAATGGCGAACCCGAGCACAAGGAGATGAGAAATGAGGTGCGTTTTAGAAACCTTTCCCGATCACACGATGTACCATCTTCTGGGATTCTCATGCATGTTTTCGATGTAGGAAGATGCCCTTGAACCTGGAGATTTGGGACCCATGGGATGGGTACCACGCAGTATTACTCTAAAGGGTCTGCATTTGCTCACCCAACCTCACCAAACCTCTCAGCCCCAAGAGTGTCCACCCTTATGCCTCAATCAGCTGTGGGTCTAGATATGGTCAATCCAGGTGGCATCACAGCCCTTGAACGAATTTTGTAAGAATTTCTCTCTCTTTCACTGTCTTTGTTTCACGGGATTTTAAAAGTGATTGATTTTTATAAAGGGGTTTAGCTGCTTTTCACTGCTGTGTTTATGCCGCTTTACACCCACTTGACTCACTTACAGAGGGATATCAGTACATAGGTTTTAAGATTCTTACTAGTCAGATATATTCTTGGGCGGTGAATAGGGGGTTTTGAGTCCAGATCACTGAGCAAAGAGTAGGTCTTGTCTATTACATATTGGGTTTATGGAACGGTCTCTGAGCTAATTTGAAACCCTTGTTTTAGGCATCACCCCACCTCACCTTTCCCGTTAAGCAGCCATAGTGTGTTTTCTAAACGTGTGACTCTGTTCTGTTTTGTAATTCAGTTCAAGGGTAGCGGTTTTTACATTCCCTCTATAAGTGATATCTTATGATAAGTGTCTTTTTCTGTGTGACTTATTTCACTTAGAATCGTCGTACCTAAATCCACTCATCATGCTGCTACTAGCCTTATGACGTTGATTTCATGGCTGAGTGATATTCCATTGTACAAAAGGACCACAACTTCTTTATCCATTTTTCTCTTTCCTGGGATATTTAAGGTGTAACGAAGTGGAGGTTCTTGTCAACAGAGCAGCCCTAAACTTTGGGGTGCCTGTGCCTTGCTGATTTTTAGTTTTCCCAATTTATACGCCCGTGAGTGGAAGTGCCCTATGCTCTCTAAGCTGAGTTTTTTCGATGTTTCAGGACACACCGTACACTTCTGCAGAGTGGCTGTTGGCAATTTACATCCCGCCCATCAGCGTAGCAAGGCTCCCGTTTCTCCATGGCCTGTCCTGCATTTCTGGTTTTGACACTTTATTCAGCATGGCCCTTTTGACCGATGGGAAGCGAGACTTCTTTGTAGCGCTGATTTGCCTTTCCAGGTTGCTTGGTTGGCCAAAAAGGGCGTATGCGTTTTTTCCTGAATATATTCAGGAAAAAACGCATACGCCCTTTTTGGCCAAGGGCATCATTGTCGAGGTTTTGCCGCTTTTCCCGTGCTTTAAAGGCGATTCGAATCTACCTCCTGAAATCTGTTTCCTGCAATTCTGCCTTGCTTTCAAATCCTCTTCGTTGTCTTCCGTCAATATATTTGTGGACGAGAGTTATCATTTATAACTCTGCAGGTTTGTGAATTGCAGTGTCCCTGAGCTCCATTTTTCAACTCGCTTTCTTGGGAGCTGGCCGCAAAAGCGCAGGATTGCTTCAGGCCCTATTCTGGTCCCGGGCGGCAGGCTGAGCCTGTGGTTAATTCTTCTTCCTGATGGGAAAATAGAGTGACCTGTGCCTGTCCCAACACCTAGAGCTAGTGTCTCATTGGTTCCCCCTCTTCCCGTTCATCCTCAGGACCAATTGCAACCTGTACGGAACAGGAGGTTAAAGGTGCTGATTCTCAAGGAGGGAGATTGCTAGTAAAGCGGCTGGAATGGCGAACCCGAGCACAAGGAGATGAGAAATGAGGTGCGTTTTAGAAACCTTTCCCGATCACACGATGTACCATCTTCTGGGATTCTCATGCATGTTTTCGATGTAGGAAGATGCCCTTGAACCTGGAGATTTGGGACCCATGGGATGGGTACCACGCAGTATTACTCTAAAGGGTCTGCATTTGCTCACCCAACCTCACCAAACCTCTCAGCCCCAAGAGTGTCCACCCTTATGCCTCAATCAGCTGTGGGTCTAGATATGGTCAATCCAGGTGGCATCACAGCCCTTGAACGAATTTTGTAAGAATTTCTCTCTCTTTCACTGTCTTTGTTTCACGGGATTTTAAAAGTGATTGATTTTTATAAAGGGGTTTAGCTGCTTTTCACTGCTGTGTTTATGCCGCTTTACACCCACTTGACTCACTTACAGAGGGATATCAGTACATAGGTTTTAAGATTCTTACTAGTCAGATATATTCTTGGGCGGTGAATAGGGGGTTTTGAGTCCAGATCACTGAGCAAAGAGTAGGTCTTGTCTATTACATATTGGGTTTATGGAACGGTCTCTGAGCTAATTTGAAACCCTTGTTTTATGCATCACCCCACCTCACCTTACCCGTTAAGCAGCCATAGTGTGTTTTCTAAACGTGTGACTCTGTTCTGTTTTGTAATTCAGTTCAAGGGTAGCGGTTTTTACATTCCCTCTATAAGTGATATCTTATGATAAGTGTCTTTTTCTGTGTGACTTATTTCACTTAGAATCGTCGTACCTAAATCCACTCATCATGCTGCTACTAGCCTTATGACGTTGATTTCATGGCTGAGTGATATTCCATTGTACAAAAGGACCACAACTTCTTTATCCATTTTTCTCTTTCCTGGGATATTTAAGGTGTAACGAAGTGGAGGTTCTTGTCAACAGAGCAGCCCTAAACTTTGGGGTGCCTGTGCCTTGCTGATTTTTAGTTTTCCCAATTTATACGCCCGTGAGTGGAAGTGCCCTATGCTCTCTAAGCTGAGTTTTTTCGATGTTTCAGGACACACCGTACACTTCTGCAGAGTGGCTGTTGGCAATTTACATCCCGCCCATCAGCGTAGCAAGGCTCCCGTTTCTCCATGGCCTGTCCTGCATTTCTGGTTTTGACACTTTATTCAGCATGGCCCTTTTGACCGATGGGAAGCGAGACTTCCTTGTAGCGCTGATTTGCCTTTCCAGGTTGCTTGGTTGGCCAAAAAGGGCGTATGCGTTTTTTCCTGAATATATTCAGGAAAAAACGCATACGCCCTTTTTGGCCAAGGGCATCATTGTCGAGGTTTTGCCGCTTTTCCCGTGCTTTAAAGGCGATTCGAATCTACCTCCTGAAATCTGTTTCCTGCAATTCTGCCTTGCTTTCAAATCCTCTTCGTTGTCTTCCGTCAATATATTTGTGGACGAGAGTTATCATTTATAACTCTGCAGGTTTGTGAATTGCAGTGCCCCTGAGCTCCATTTTTCAACTCGCTTTCTTGGGAGCTGGCCGCAAAAGCGCAGGATTCCTTCAGGCCCTATTCTGGTCCCGGGCGGCAGGCTGAGGCTGTGGTTAATTCTTCTTCCTGATGGGAAAATACAGTGACCTGTGCCTGTCCCAACACCTAGAGCTAGTGTCTCATTGGTTCCCCCTCTTCCCGTTCATCCTCAGGACCAATTGCAACCTGTACGGAACAGGAGGTTAAAGGTGCTGATTCTCAAGGAGGGAGATTGCTAGTAAAGCGGCTGGAATGGCGAACCCGAGCACAAGGAGATGAGAAATGAGGTGCGTTTTAGAAACCTTTCCCGATCACACGATGTACCATCTTCTGGGATTCTCATGCATGTTTTCGATGTAGGAAGATGCCCTTGAACCTGGAGATTTGGGACCCATGGGATGGGTACCACGCAGTATTACTCTAAAGGGTCTGCATTTGCTCACCCAACCTCACCAAACCTCTCAGCCCCAAGAGTGTCCACCCTTATGCCTCAATCAGCTGTGGGTCTAGATATGGTCAATCCAGGTGGCATCACAGCCCTTGAACGAATTTTGTAAGAATTTCTCTCTCTTTCACTGTCTTTGTTTCACGGGATTTTAAAAGTGATTGATTTTTATAAAGGGGTTTAGCTGCTTTTCACTGCTGTGTTTATGCCGCTTTACACCCACTTGACTCACTTACAGAGGGATATCAGTACATAGGTTTTAAGATTCTTACTAGTCAGATATATTCTTGGGCGGTGAATAGGGGGTTTTGAGTCCAGATCACTGAGCAAAGAGTAGGTCTTGTCTATTACATATTGGGTTTATGGAACGGTCTCTGAGCTAATTTGAAACCCTTGTTTTATGCATCACCCCACCTCACCTTACCCGTTAAGCAGCCATAGTGTGTTTTCTAAACGTGTGACTCTGTTCTGTTTTGTAATTCAGTTCAAGGGTAGCGGTTTTTACATTCCCTCTATAAGTGATATCTTATGATAAGTGTCTTTTTCTGTGTGACTTATTTCACTTAGAATCGTCGTACCTAAATCCACTCATCATGCTGCTACTAGCCTTATGACGTTGATTTCATGGCTGAGTGATATTCCATTGTACAAAAGGACCACAACTTCTTTATCCATTTTTCTCTTTCCTGGGATATTTAAGGTGTAACGAAGTGGAGGTTCTTGTCAACAGAGCAGCCCTAAACTTTGGGGTGCCTGTGTCTTGCTGATTTTTAGTTTTCCCAATTTATACGCCCGTGAGTGGAAGTGCCCTATGCTCTCTAAGCTGAGTTTTTTCGATGTTTCAGGACACACCGTACACTTCTGCAGAGTGGCTGTTGGCAATTTACATCCCGCCCATCAGCGTAGCAAGGCTCCCGTTTCTCCATGGCCTGTCCTGCATTTCTGGTTTTGACACTTTATTCAGCATGGCCCTTTTGACCGATGGGAAGCGAGACTTCCTTGTAGCGCTGATTTGCCTTTCCAGGTTGCTTGGTTGGCCAAAAAGGGCGTATGCGTTTTTTCCTGAATATATTCAGGAAAAAACGCATACGCCCTTTTTGGCCAAGGGCATCATTGTCGAGGTTTTGCCGCTTTTCCCGTGCTTTAAAGGCGATTCGAATCTACCTCCTGAAATCTGTTTCCTGCAATTCTGCCTTGCTTTCAAATCCTCTTCGTTGTCTTCCGTCAATATATTTGTGGACGAGAGGTATCATTTATAACTCTGCAGGTTTGTGAATTGCAGTGCCCCTGAGCTCCATTTTTCAACTCGCTTTCTTGGGAGCTGGCCGCAAAAGCGCAGGATTCCTTCAGGCCCTATTCTGGTCCCGGGCGGCAGGCTGAGGCTGTGGTTAATTCTTCTTCCTGATGGGAAAATACAGTGACCTGTGCCTGTCCCAACACCTAGAGCTAGTGTCTCATTGGTTCCCCCTCTTCCCGTTCATCCTCAGGACCAATTGCAACCTGTACGGAACAGGAGGTTAAAGGTGCTGATTCTCAAGGAGGGAGATTGCTAGTAAAGCGGCTGGAATGGCGAACCCGAGCACAAGGAGATGAGAAATGAGGTGCGTTTTAGAAACCTTTCCCGATCACACGATGTACCATCTTCTGGGATTCTCATGCATGTTTTCGATGTAGGAAGATGCCCTTGAACCTGGAGATTTGGGACCCATGGGATGGGTACCACGCAGTATTACTCTAAAGGGTCTGCATTTGCTCACCCAACCTCACCAAACCTCTCAGCCCCAAGAGTGTCCACCCTTATGCCTCAATCAGCTGTGGGTCTAGATATGGTCAATCCAGGTGGCATCACAGCCCTTGAACGAATTTTGTAAGAATTTCTCTCTCTTTCACTGTCTTTGTTTCACGGGATTTTAAAAGTGATTGATTTTTATAAAGGGGATTAGCTGTTTTTCACTGCTGTGTTTATGCCGCTTTACACCCACTTGACTCACTTACAGAGGGATATCAGTACATAGGTTTTAAGATTCTTACTAGTCAGATATATTCTTGGGCGGTGAATAGGGGGTTTTGAGTCCAGATCACTGAGCAAGGAGTAGGTCTTGTCTATTACATATTGGGTTTATGGAACGGTCTCTGAGCTAATTTGAAACCCTTGTTTTATGCATCACCCCACCTCACCTTACCCGTTAAGCAGCCATAGTGTGTTTTCTAAACGTGTGACTCTGTTCTGTTTTGTAATTCAGTTCAAGGGTAGCGGTTTTTACATTCCCTCTATAAGTGATATCTTATGATAAGTGTCTTTTTCTGTGTGACTTATTTCACTTAGAATCGTCGTACCTAAATCCACTCATCATGCTGCTACTAGCCTTATGACGTTGATTTCATGGCTGAGTGATATTCCATTGTACAAAAGGACCACAACTTCTTTATCCATTTTTCTCTTTCCTGGGATATTTAAGGTGTAACGAAGTGGAGGTTCTTGTCAACAGAGCAGCCCTAAACTTTGGGGTGCCTGTGTCTTGCTGATTTTTAGTTTTCCCAATTTATACGCCCGTGAGTGGAAGTGCCCTATGCTCTCTAAGCTGAGTTTTTTCGATGTTTCAGGACACACCGTACACTTCTGCAGAGTGGCTGTTGGCAATTTACATCCCGCCCATCACCGTAGCAAGGCTCCCGTTTCTCCATGGCTTGTCCTGCATTTCTGGTTTTGACACTTTATTCAGCATGGCCCTTTTGACCGATGGGAAGCGAGACTTCCTTGTAGCGCTGATTTGCCTTTCCAGGTTGCTTGGTTGGCCAAAAAGGGCGTATGCGTTTTTTCCTGAATATATTCAGGAAAAAACGCATACGCCCTTTTTGGCCAAGGGCATCATTGTCGAGGTTTTGCCGCTTTTCCCGTGCTTTAAAGGCGATTCGAATCTACCTCCTGAAATCTGTTTCCTGCAATTCTGCCTTGCTTTCAAATCCTCTTCGTTGTCTTCCGTCAATATATTTGTGGACGAGAGTTATCATTTATAACTCTGCAGGTTTGTGAATTGCAGTGCCCCTGAGCTCCATTTTTCAACTCGCTTTCTTGGGAGCTGGCCGCAAAAGCGCAGGATTCCTTCAGGCCCTATTCTGGTCCCGGGCGGCAGGCTGAGGCTGTGGTTAATTCTTCTTCCTGATGGGAAAATACAGTGACCTGTGCCTGTCCCAACACCTAGAGCTAGTGTCTCATTGGTTCCCCCTCTTCCCGTTCATCCTCAGGACAAATTGCAACCTGTACGGAACAGAAGGTTAAAGGTGCTGATTCTCAAGGAGGGAGATTGCTAGTAAAGCGGCTGGAATGGCGAACCCGAGCACAAGGAGATGAGAAATGAGGTGCGTTTTAGAAACCTTTCCCGATCACACGATGTACCATCTTCTGGGATTCTCATGCATGTTTTCGATGTAGGAAGATGCCCTTGAACCTGGAGATTTGGGACCCATGGGATGGGTACCACGCAGTATTACTCTAAAGGGTCTGCATTTGCTCACCCAACCTCACCAAACCTCTCAGCCCCAAGAGTGTCCACCCTTATGCCTCAATCAGCTGTGGGTCTAGATATGGTCAATCCAGGTGGCATCACAGCCCTTGAACGAATTTTGTAAGAATTTCTCTCTCTTTCACTGTCTTTGTTTCACGGGATTTTAAAAGTGATTGATTTTTATAAAGGGGTTTAGCTGCTTTTCACTGCTGTGTTTATGCCGCTTTACACCCACTTGACTCACTTACAGAGGGATATCAGTACATAGGTTTTAAGATTCTTACTAGTCAGATATATTCTTGGGCGGTGAATAGGGGGTTTTGAGTCCAGATCACTGAGCAAAGAGTAGGTCTTGTCTATTACATATTGGGTTTATGGAACGGTCTCTGAGCTAATTTGAAACCCTTGTTTTAGGCATCACCCCACCTCACCTTTCCCGTTAAGCAGCCATAGTGTGTTTTCTAAACGTGTGACTCTGTTCTGTTTTGTAATTCAGTTCAAGGGTAGCGGTTTTTACATTCCCTCTATAAGTGATATCTTATGATAAGTGTCTTTTTCTGTGTGACTTATTTCACTTAGAATCGTCGTACCTAAATCCACTCATCATGCTGCTACTAGCCTTATGACGTTGATTTCATGGCTGAGTGATATTCCATTGTACAAAAGGACCACAACTTCTTTATCCATTTTTCTCTTTCCTGGGATATTTAAGGTGTAACGAAGTGGAGGTTCTTGTCAACAGAGCAGCCCTAAACTTTGGGGTGCCTGTGCCTTGCTGATTTTTAGTTTTCCCAATTTATACGCCCGTGAGTGGAAGTGCCCTATGCTCTCTAAGCTGAGTTTTTTCGATGTTTCAGGACACACCGTACACTTCTGCAGAGTGGCTGTTGGCAATTTACATCCCGCCCATCAGCGTAGCAAGGCTCCCGTTTCTCCATGGCCTGTCCTGCATTTCTGGTTTTGACACTTTATTCAGCATGGCCCTTTTGACCGATGGGAAGCGAGACTTCTTTGTAGCGCTGATTTGCCTTTCCAGGTTGCTTGGTTGGCCAAAAAGGGCGTATGCGTTTTTTCCTGAATATATTCAGGAAAAAACGCATACGCCCTTTTTGGCCAAGGGCATCATTGTCGAGGTTTTGCCGCTTTTCCCGTGCTTTAAAGGCGATTCGAATCTACCTCCTGAAATCTGTTTCCTGCAATTCTGCCTTGCTTTCAAATCCTCTCTGTTGTCTTCCGTCAATATATTTGTGGACGAGAGTTATCATTTATAACTCTGCAGGTTTGTGAATTGCAGTGTCCCTGAGCTCCATTTTTCAACTCGCTTTCTTGGGAGCTGGCCGCAAAAGCGCAGGATTGCTTCAGGCCCTATTCTGGTCCCGGGCGGCAGGCTGAGCCTGTGGTTAATTCTTCTTCCTGATGGGAAAATAGAGTGACCTGTGCCTGTCCCAACACCTAGAGCTAGTGTCTCATTGGTTCCCCCTCTTCCCGTTCATCCTCAGGACCAATTGCAACCTGTACGGAACAGGAGGTTAAAGGTGCTGATTCTCAAGGAGGGAGATTGCTAGTAAAGCGGCTGGAATGGCGAACCCGAGCACAAGGAGATGAGAAATGAGGTGCGTTTTAGAAACCTTTCCCGATCACACGATGTACCATCTTCTGGGATTCTCATGCATGTTTTCGATGTAGGAAGATGCCCTTGAACCTGGAGATTTGGGACCCATGGGATGGGTACCACGCAGTATTACTCTAAAGGGTCTGCATTTGCTCACCCAACCTCACCAAACCTCTCAGCCCCAAGAGTGTCCACCCTTATGCCTCAATCAGCTGTGGGTCTAGATATGGTCAATCCAGGTGGCATCACAGCCCTTGAACGAATTTTGTAAGAATTTCTCTCTCTTTCACTGTCTTTGTTTCACGGGATTTTAAAAGTGATTGATTTTTATAAAGGGGTTTAGCTGCTTTTCACTGCTGTGTTTATGCCGCTTTACACCCACTTGACTCACTTACAGAGGGATATCAGTACATAGGTTTTAAGATTCTTACTAGTCAGATATATTCTTGGGCGGTGAATAGGGGGTTTTGAGTCCAGATCACTGAGCAAAGAGTAGGTCTTGTCTATTACATATTGGGTTTATGGAACGGTCTCTGAGCTAATTTGAAACCCTTGTTTTATGCATCACCCCACCTCACCTTACCCGTTAAGCAGCCATAGTGTGTTTTCTAAACGTGTGACTCTGTTCTGTTTTGTAATTCAGTTCAAGGGTAGCGGTTTTTACATTCCCTCTATAAGTGATATCTTATGATAAGTGTCTTTTTCTGTGTGACTTATTTCACTTAGAATCGTCGTACCTAAATCCACTCATCATGCTGCTACTAGCCTTATGACGTTGATTTCATGGCTGAGTGATATTCCATTGTACAAAAGGACCACAACTTCTTTATCCATTTTTCTCTTTCCTGGGATATTTAAGGTGTAACGAAGTGGAGGTTCTTGTCAACAGAGCAGCCCTAAACTTTGGGGTGCCTGTGCCTTGCTGATTTTTAGTTTTCCCAATTTATACGCCCGTGAGTGGAAGTGCCCTATGCTCTCTAAGCTGAGTTTTTTCGATGTTTCAGGACACACCGTACACTTCTGCAGAGTGGCTGTTGGCAATTTACATCCCGCCCATCAGCGTAGCAAGGCTCCCGTTTCTCCATGGCCTGTCCTGCATTTCTGGTTTTGACACTTTATTCAGCATGGCCCTTTTGACCGATGGGAAGCGAGACTTCCTTGTAGCGCTGATTTGCCTTTCCAGGTTGCTTGGTTGGCCAAAAAGGGCGTATGCGTTTTTTCCTGAATATATTCAGGAAAAAACGCATACGCCCTTTTTGGCCAAGGGCATCATTGTCGAGGTTTTGCCGCTTTTCCCGTGCTTTAAAGGCGATTCGAATCTACCTCCTGAAATCTGTTTCCTGCAATTCTGCCTTGCTTTCAAATCCTCTTCGTTGTCTTCCGTCAATATATTTGTGGACGAGAGTTATCATTTATAACTCTGCAGGTTTGTGAATTGCAGTGCCCCTGAGCTCCATTTTTCAACTCGCTTTCTTGGGAGCTGGCCGCAAAAGCGCAGGATTCCTTCAGGCCCTATTCTGGTCCCGGGCGGCAGGCTGAGGCTGTGGTTAATTCTTCTTCCTGATGGGAAAATACAGTGACCTGTGCCTGTCCCAACACCTAGAGCTAGTGTCTCATTGGTTCCCCCTCTTCCCGTTCATCCTCAGGACCAATTGCAACCTGTACGGAACAGGAGGTTAAAGGTGCTGATTCTCAAGGAGGGAGATTGCTAGTAAAGCGGCTGGAATGGCGAACCCGAGCACAAGGAGATGAGAAATGAGGTGCGTTTTAGAAACCTTTCCCGATCACACGATGTACCATCTTCTGGGATTCTCATGCATGTTTTCGATGTAGGAAGATGCCCTTGAACCTGGAGATTTGGGACCCATGGGATGGGTACCACGCAGTATTACTCTAAAGGGTCTGCATTTGCTCACCCAACCTCACCAAACCTCTCAGCCCCAAGAGTGTCCACCCTTATGCCTCAATCAGCTGTGGGTCTAGATATGGTCAATCCAGGTGGCATCACAGCCCTTGAACGAATTTTGTAAGAATTTCTCTCTCTTTCACTGTCTTTGTTTCACGGGATTTTAAAAGTGATTGATTTTTATAAAGGGGTTTAGCTGCTTTTCACTGCTGTGTTTATGCCGCTTTACACCCACTTGACTCACTTACAGAGGGATATCAGTACATAGGTTTTAAGATTCTTACTAGTCAGATATATTCTTGGGCGGTGAATAGGGGGTTTTGAGTCCAGATCACTGAGCAAAGAGTAGGTCTTGTCTATTACATATTGGGTTTATGGAACGGTCTCTGAGCTAATTTGAAACCCTTGTTTTATGCATCACCCCACCTCACCTTACCCGTTAAGCAGCCATAGTGTGTTTTCTAAACGTGTGACTCTGTTCTGTTTTGTAATTCAGTTCAAGGGTAGCGGTTTTTACATTCCCTCTATAAGTGATATCTTATGATAAGTGTCTTTTTCTGTGTGACTTATTTCACTTAGAATCGTCGTACCTAAATCCACTCATCATGCTGCTACTAGCCTTATGACGTTGATTTCATGGCTGAGTGATATTCCATTGTACAAAAGGACCACAACTTCTTTATCCATTTTTCTCTTTCCTGGGATATTTAAGGTGTAACGAAGTGGAGGTTCTTGTCAACAGAGCAGCCCTAAACTTTGGGGTGCCTGTGTCTTGCTGATTTTTAGTTTTCCCAATTTATACGCCCGTGAGTGGAAGTGCCCTATGCTCTCTAAGCTGAGTTTTTTCGATGTTTCAGGACACACCGTACACTTCTGCAGAGTGGCTGTTGGCAATTTACATCCCGCCCATCAGCGTAGCAAGGCTCCCGTTTCTCCATGGCCTGTCCTGCATTTCTGGTTTTGACACTTTATTCAGCATGGCCCTTTTGACCGATGGGAAGCGAGACTTCCTTGTAGCGCTGATTTGCCTTTCCAGGTTGCTTGGTTGGCCAAAAAGGGCGTATGCGTTTTTTCCTGAATATATTCAGGAAAAAACGCATACGCCCTTTTTGGCCAAGGGCATCATTGTCGAGGTTTTGCCGCTTTTCCCGTGCTTTAAAGGCGATTCGAATCTACCTCCTGAAATCTGTTTCCTGCAATTCTGCCTTGCTTTCAAATCCTCTTCGTTGTCTTCCGTCAATATATTTGTGGACGAGAGGTATCATTTATAACTCTGCAGGTTTGTGAATTGCAGTGCCCCTGAGCTCCATTTTTCAACTCGCTTTCTTGGGAGCTGGCCGCAAAAGCGCAGGATTCCTTCAGGCCCTATTCTGGTCCCGGGCGGCAGGCTGAGGCTGTGGTTAATTCTTCTTCCTGATGGGAAAATACAGTGACCTGTGCCTGTCCCAACACCTAGAGCTAGTGTCTCATTGGTTCCCCCTCTTCCCGTTCATCCTCAGGACCAATTGCAACCTGTACGGAACAGGAGGTTAAAGGTGCTGATTCTCAAGGAGGGAGATTGCTAGTAAAGCGGCTGGAATGGCGAACCCGAGCACAAGGAGATGAGAAATGAGGTGCGTTTTAGAAACCTTTCCCGATCACACGATGTACCATCTTCTGGGATTCTCATGCATGTTTTCGATGTAGGAAGATGCCCTTGAACCTGGAGATTTGGGACCCATGGGATGGGTACCACGCAGTATTACTCTAAAGGGTCTGCATTTGCTCACCCAACCTCACCAAACCTCTCAGCCCCAAGAGTGTCCACCCTTATGCCTCAATCAGCTGTGGGTCTAGATATGGTCAATCCAGGTGGCATCACAGCCCTTGAACGAATTTTGTAAGAATTTCTCTCTCTTTCACTGTCTTTGTTTCACGGGATTTTAAAAGTGATTGATTTTTATAAAGGGGATTAGCTGTTTTTCACTGCTGTGTTTATGCCGCTTTACACCCACTTGACTCACTTACAGAGGGATATCAGTACATAGGTTTTAAGATTCTTACTAGTCAGATATATTCTTGGGCGGTGAATAGGGGGTTTTGAGTCCAGATCACTGAGCAAGGAGTAGGTCTTGTCTATTACATATTGGGTTTATGGAACGGTCTCTGAGCTAATTTGAAACCCTTGTTTTATGCATCACCCCACCTCACCTTACCCGTTAAGCAGCCATAGTGTGTTTTCTAAACGTGTGACTCTGTTCTGTTTTGTAATTCAGTTCAAGGGTAGCGGTTTTTACATTCCCTCTATAAGTGATATCTTATGATAAGTGTCTTTTTCTGTGTGACTTATTTCACTTAGAATCGTCGTACCTAAATCCACTCATCATGCTGCTACTAGCCTTATGACGTTGATTTCATGACTGAGTGATATTCCATTGTACAAAAGGACCACAACTTCTTTATCCATTTTTCTCTTTCCTGGGATATTTAAGGTGTAACGAAGTGGAGGTTCTTGTCAACAGAGCAGCCCTAAACTTTGGGGTGCCTGTGCCTTGCTGATTTTTAGTTTTCCCAATTTATACGCCCGTGAGTGGAAGTGCCCTATGCTCTCTAAGCTGAGTTTTTTCGATGTTTCAGGACACACTGTACACTTCTGCAGAGTGGCTGTTGGCAATTTACATCCCGCCCATCAGCGTAGCAAGGCTCCCGTTTCTCCATGGCCTGTCCTGCATTTCTGGTTTTGACACTTTATTCAGCATGGCCCTTTTGACCGATGGGAAGCGAGACTTCTTTGTAGCGCTGATTTGCCTTTCCAGGTTGCTTGGTTGGCCAAAAAGGGCGTATGCGTTTTTTCCTGAATATATTCAGGAAAAAACGCATACGCCCTTTTTGGCCAAGGGCATCATTGTCGAGGTTTTGCCGCTTTTCCCGTGCTTTAAAGGCGATTCGAATCTACCTCCTGAAATCTGTTTCCTGCAATTCTGCCTTGCTTTCAAATCCTCTCTGTTGTCTTCCGTCAATATATTTGTGGACGAGAGTTATCATTTATAACTCTGCAGGTTTGTGAATTGCAGTGCCCCTGAGCTCCATTTTTCAACTCGCTTTCTTGGGAGCTGGCCGCAAAAGCGCAGGATTGCTTCAGGCCCTATTCTGGTCCCGGGCGGCAGGCTGAGGCTGTGGTTAATTCTTCTTCCTGATGGGAAAATACAGTGACCTGTGCCTGTCCCAACACCTAGAGCTAGTGTCTCATTGGTTCCCCCTCTTCCCGTTCATCCTCAGGACCAATTGCAACCTGTACGGAACAGGAGGTTAAAGGTGCTGATTCTCAAGGAGGGAGATTGCTAGTAAAGCGGCTGGAATGGCGAACCCGAGCACAAGGAGATGAGAAATGAGGTGCGTTTTAGAAACCTTTCCCGATCACACGATGTACCATCTTCTGGGATTCTCATGCATGTTTTCGATGTAGGAAGATGCCCTTGAACCTGGAGATTTGGGACCCATGGGATGGGTACCACGCAGTATTACTCTAAAGGGTCTGCATTTGCTCACCCAACCTCACCAAACCTCTCAGCCCCAAGAGTGTCCACCCTTATGCCTCAATCAGCTGTGGGTCTAGATATGGTCAATCCAGGTGGCATCACAGCCCTTGAACGAATTTTGTAAGAATTTCTCTCTCTTTCACTGTCTTTGTTTCACGGGATTTTAAAAGTGATTGATTTTTATAAAGGGGATTAGCTGCTTTTCACTGCTGTGTTTATGCCGCTTTACACCCACTTGACTCACTTACAGAGGGATATCAGTACATAGGTTTTAAGATTCTTACTAGTCAGATATATTCTTGGGCGGTGAATAGGGGGTTTTGAGTCCAGATCACTGAGCAAGGAGTAGGTCTTGTCTATTACATATTGGGTTTATGGAACGGTCTCTGAGCTAATTTGAAACCCTTGTTTTATGCATCACCCCACCTCACCTTACCCGTTAAGCAGCCATAGTGTGTTTTCTAAACGTGTGACTCTGTTCTGTTTTGTAATTCAGTTCAAGGGTAGCGGTTTTTACATTCCCTCTATAAGTGATATCTTATGATAAGTGTCTTTTTCTGTGTGACTTATTTCACTTAGAATCGTCGTACCTAAATCCACTCATCATGCTGCTACTAGCCTTATGACGTTGATTTCATGGCTGAGTGATATTCCATTGTACAAAAGGACCACAACTTCTTTATCCATTTTTCTCTTTCCTGGGATATTTAAGGTGTAACGAAGTGGAGGTTCTTGTCAACAGAGCAGCCCTAAACTTTGGGGTGCCTGTGCCTTGCTGATTTTTAGTTTTCCCAATTTATACGCCCGTGAGTGGAAGTGCCCTATGCTCTCTAAGCTGAGTTTTTTCGATGTTTCAGGACACACCGTACACTTCTGCAGAGTGGCTGTTGGCAATTTACATCCCGCCCATCAGCGTAGCAAGGCTCCCGTTTCTCCATGGCCTGTCCTGCATTTCTGGTTTTGACACTTTATTCAGCATGGCCCTTTTGACCGATGGGAAGCGAGACTTCTTTGTAGCGCTGATTTGCCTTTCCAGGTTGCTTGGTTGGCCAAAAAGGGCGTATGCGTTTTTTCCTGAATATATTCAGGAAAAAACGCATACGCCCTTTTTGGCCAAGGGCATCATTGTCGAGGTTTTGCCGCTTTTCCCGTGCTTTAAAGGCGATTCGAATCTACCTCCTGAAATCTGTTTCCTGCAATTCTGCCTTGCTTTCAAATCCTCTCTGTTGTCTTCCGTCAATATATTTGTGGACGAGAGTTATCATTTATAACTCTGCAGGTTTGTGAATTGCAGTGCCCCTGAGCTCCATTTTTCAACTCGCTTTCTTGGGAGCTGGCCGCAAAAGCGCAGGATTCCTTCAGGCCCTATTCTGGTCCCGGGCGGCAGGCTGAGGCTGTGGTTAATTCTTCTTCCTGATGGGAAAATAGAGTGACCTGTGCCTGTCCCAACACCTAGAGCTAGTGTCTCATTGGTTCCCCCTCTTCCCGTTCATCCTCAGGACCAATTGCAACCTGTACGGAACAGGAGGTTAAAGGTGCTGATTCTCAAGGAGGGAGATTGCTAGTAAAGCGGCTGGAATGGCGAACCCGAGCACAAGGAGATGAGAAATGAGGTGCGTTTTAGAAACCTTTCCCGATCACACGATGTACCATCTTCTGGGATTCTCATGCATGTTTTCGATGTAGGAAGATGCCCTTGAACCTGGAGATTTGGGACCCATGGGATGGGTACCACGCAGTATTACTCTAAAGGGTCTGCATTTGCTCACCCAACCTCACCAAACCTCTCAGCCCCAAGAGTGTCCACCCTTATGCCTCAATCAGCTGTGGGTCTAGATATGGTCAATCCAGGTGGCATCACAGCCCTTGAACGAATTTTGTAAGAATTTCTCTCTCTTTCACTGTCTTTGTTTCACGGGATTTTAAAAGTGATTGATTTTTATAAAGGGGTTTAGCTGCTTTTCACTGCTGTGTTTATGCCGCTTTACACCCACTTGACTCACTTACAGAGGGATATCAGTACATAGGTTTTAAGATTCTTACTAGTCAGATATATTCTTGGGCGGTGAATAGGGGGTTTTGAGTCCAGATCACTGAGCAAAGAGTAGGTCTTGTCTATTACATATTGGGTTTATGGAACGGTCTCTGAGCTAATTTGAAACCCTTGTTTTAGGCATCACCCCACCTCACCTTACCCGTTAAGCAGCCATAGTGTGTTTTCTAAACGTGTGACTCTGTTCTGTTTTGTAATTCAGTTCAAGGGTAGCGGTTTTTACATTCCCTCTATAAGTGATATCTTATGATAAGTGTCTTTTTCTGTGTGACTTATTTCACTTAGAATCGTCGTACCTAAATCCACTCATCATGCTGCTACTAGCCTTATGACGTTGATTTCATGGCTGAGTGATATTCCATTGTACAAAAGGACCACAACTTCTTTATCCATTTTTCTCTTTCCTGGGATATTTAAGGTGTAACGAAGTGGAGGTTCTTGTCAACAGAGCAGCCCTAAACTTTGGGGTGCCTGTGTCTTGCTGATTTTTAGTTTTCCCAATTTATACGCCCGTGAGTGGAAGTGCCCTATGCTCTCTAAGCTGAGTTTTTTCGATGTTTCAGGACACACCGTACACTTCTGCAGAGTGGCTGTTGGCAATTTACATCCCGCCCATCACCGTAGCAAGGCTCCCGTTTCTCCATGGCCTGTCCTGCATTTCTGGTTTTGACACTTTATTCAGCATGGCCCTTTTGACCGATGGGAAGCGAGACTTCCTTGTAGCGCTGATTTGCCTTTCCAGGTTGCTTGGTTGGCCAAAAAGGGCGTATGCGTTTTTTCCTGAATATATTCAGGAAAAAACGCATACGCCCTTTTTGGCCAAGGGTATCATTGTCGAGGTTTTGCCGCTTTTCCCGTGCTTTAAAGGCGATTCGAATCTACCTCCTGAAATCTGTTTCCTGCAATTCTGCCTTGCTTTCAAATCCTCTTCGTTGTCTTCCGTCAATATATTTGTGGACGAGAGTTATCTTTATAACTCTGCAGGTTTGTGAATTGCAGTGCCCCTGAGCTCCATTTTTCAACTCGCTTTCTTGGGAGCTGGCCGCAAAAGCGCAGGATTCCTTCAGGCCCTATTCTGGTCCCGGGCGGCAGGCTGAGGCTGTGGTTAATTCTTCTTCCTGATGGGAAAATACAGTGACCTGTGCCTGTCCCAACACCTAGAGCTAGTGTCTCATTGGTTCCCCCTCTTCCCGTTCATCCTCAGGACCAATTGCAACCTGTACGGAACAGGAGGTTAAAGGTGCTGATTCTCAAGGAGGGAGATTGCTAGTAAAGCGGCTGGAATGGCGAACCCGAGCACAAGGAGATGAGAAATGAGGTGCGTTTTAGAAACCTTTCCCGATCACACGATGTACCATCTTCTGGGATTCTTATGCATGTTTTCGATGTAGGAAGATGCCCTTGAACCTGGAGATTTGGGACCCATGGGATGGGTACCACGCAGTATTACTCTAAAGGGTCTGCATTTGCTCACCCAACCTCACCAAACCTCTCAGCCCCAAGAGTGTCCACCCTTATGCCTCAATCAGCTGTGGGTCTAGATATGGTCAATCCAGGTGGCATCACAGCCCTTGAACGAATTTTGTAAGAATTTCTCTCTCTTTCACTGTCTTTGTTTCACGGGATTTTAAAAGTGATTGATTTTTATAAAGGGGTTTAGCTGCTTTTCACTGCTGTGTTTATGCCGCTTTACACCCACTTGACTCACTTACAGAGGGATATCAGTACATAGGTTTTAAGATTCTTACTAGTCAGATATATTCTTGGGCGGTGAATAGGGGGTTTTGAGTCCAGATCACTGAGCAAAGAGTAGGTCTTGTCTATTACATATTGGGTTTATGGAACGGTCTCTGAGCTAATTTGAAACCCTTGTTTTATGCATCACCCCACCTCACCTTACCCGTTAAGCAGCCATAGTGTGTTTTCTAAACGTGTGACTCTGTTCTGTTTTGTAATTCAGTTCAAGGGTAGCGGTTTTTACATTCCCTCTATAAGTGATATCTTATGATAAGTGTCTTTTTCTGTGTGACTTATTTCACTTAGAATCGTCGTACCTAAATCCACTCATCATGCTGCTACTAGCCTTATGACGTTGATTTCATGGCTGAGTGATATTCCATTGTACAAAAGGACCACAACTTCTTTATCCATTTTTCTCTTTCCTGGGATATTTAAGGTGTAACGAAGTGGAGGTTCTTGTCAACAGAGCAGCCCTAAACTTTGGGGTGCCTGTGTCTTGCTGATTTTTAGTTTTCCCAATTTATACGCCCGTGAGTGGAAGTGCCCTATGCTCTCTAAGCTGAGTTTTTTCGATGTTTCAGGACACACCGTACACTTCTGCAGAGTGGCTGTTGGCAATTTACATCCCGCCCATCAGCGTAGCAAGGCTCCCGTTTCTCCATGGCCTGTCCTGCATTTCTGGTTTTGACACTTTATTCAGCATGGCCCTTTTGACCGATGGGAAGCGAGACTTCCTTGTAGCGCTGATTTGCCTTTCCAGGTTGCTTGGTTGGCCAAAAAGGGCGTATGCGTTTTTTCCTGAATATATTCAGGAAAAAACGCATACGCCCTTTTTGGCCAAGGGCATCATTGTCGAGGTTTTGCCGCTTTTCCCGTGCTTTAAAGGCGATTCGAATCTACCTCCTGAAATCTGTTTCCTGCAATTCTGCCTTGCTTTCAAATCCTCTTCGTTGTCTTCCGTCAATATATTTGTGGACGAGAGGTATCATTTATAACTCTGCAGGTTTGTGAATTGCAGTGCCCCTGAGCTCCATTTTTCAACTCGCTTTCTTGGGAGCTGGCCGCAAAAGCGCAGGATTCCTTCAGGCCCTATTCTGGTCCCGGGCGGCAGGCTGAGGCTGTGGTTAATTCTTCTTCCTGATGGGAAAATACAGTGACCTGTGCCTGTCCCAACACCTAGAGCTAGTGTCTCATTGGTTCCCCCTCTTCCCGTTCATCCTCAGGACCAATTGCAACCTGTACGGAACAGGAGGTTAAAGGTGCTGATTCTCAAGGAGGGAGATTGCTAGTAAAGCGGCTGGAATGGCGAACCCGAGCACAAGGAGATGAGAAATGAGGTGCGTTTTAGAAACCTTTCCCGATCACACGATGTACCATCTTCTGGGATTCTCATGCATGTTTTCGATGTAGGAAGATGCCCTTGAACCTGGAGATTTGGGACCCATGGGATGGGTACCACGCAGTATTACTCTAAAGGGTCTGCATTTGCTCACCCAACCTCACCAAACCTCTCAGCCCCAAGAGTGTCCACCCTTATGCCTCAATCAGCTGTGGGTCTAGATATGGTCAATCCAGGTGGCATCACAGCCCTTGAACGAATTTTGTAAGAATTTCTCTCTCTTTCACTGTCTTTGTTTCACGGGATTTTAAAAGTGATTGATTTTTATAAAGGGGATTAGCTGTTTTTCACTGCTGTGTTTATGCCGCTTTACACCCACTTGACTCACTTACAGAGGGATATCAGTACATAGGTTTTAAGATTCTTACTAGTCAGATATATTCTTGGGCGGTGAATAGGGGGTTTTGAGTCCAGATCACTGAGCAAGGAGTAGGTCTTGTCTATTACATATTGGGTTTATGGAACGGTCTCTGAGCTAATTTGAAACCCTTGTTTTATGCATCACCCCACCTCACCTTACCCGTTAAGCAGCCATAGTGTGTTTTCTAAACGTGTGACTCTGTTCTGTTTTGTAATTCAGTTCAAGGGTAGCGGTTTTTACATTCCCTCTATAAGTGATATCTTATGATAAGTGTCTTTTTCTGTGTGACTTATTTCACTTAGAATCGTCGTACCTAAATCCACTCATCATGCTGCTACTAGCCTTATGACGTTGATTTCATGGCTGAGTGATATTCCATTGTACAAAAGGACCACAACTTCTTTATCCATTTTTCTCTTTCCTGGGATATTTAAGGTGTAACGAAGTGGAGGTTCTTGTCAACAGAGCAGCCCTAAACTTTGGGGTGCCTGTGTCTTGCTGATTTTTAGTTTTCCCAATTTATACGCCCGTGAGTGGAAGTGCCCTATGCTCTCTAAGCTGAGTTTTTTCGATGTTTCAGGACACACCGTACACTTCTGCAGAGTGGCTGTTGGCAATTTACATCCCGCCCATCACCGTAGCAAGGCTCCCGTTTCTCCATGGCTTGTCCTGCATTTCTGGTTTTGACACTTTATTCAGCATGGCCCTTTTGACCGATGGGAAGCGAGACTTCCTTGTAGCGCTGATTTGCCTTTCCAGGTTGCTTGGTTGGCCAAAAAGGGCGTATGCGTTTTTTCCTGAATATATTCAGGAAAAAACGCATACGCCCTTTTTGGCCAAGGGCATCATTGTCGAGGTTTTGCCGCTTTTCCCGTGCTTTAAAGGCGATTCGAATCTACCTCCTGAAATCTGTTTCCTGCAATTCTGCCTTGCTTTCAAATCCTCTTCGTTGTCTT
Source organism: Balaenoptera borealis (assembly GCF_965194805.1). Taxonomy (NCBI): domain Eukaryota; kingdom Metazoa; phylum Chordata; class Mammalia; order Artiodactyla; family Balaenopteridae; genus Balaenoptera; species Balaenoptera borealis. Next base: position 141,744,593 of record NC_138867.1, on the reverse strand, counting down.
CCGTCAATATATTTGTGGACGAGAGTTATCATTTATAACTCTGCAGGTTTGTGAATTGCAGTGCCCCTGAGCTCCATTTTTCAACTCGCTTTCTTGGGAGCTGGCCGCAAAAGCGCAGGATTCCTTCAGGCCCTATTCTGGTCCCGGGCGGCAGGCTGAGGCTGTGGTTAATTCTTCTTCCTGATGGGAAAATACAGTGACCTGTGCCTGTCCCAACACCTAGAGCTAGTGTCTCATTGGTTCCCCCTCTTCCCGTTCATCCTCAGGACAAATTGCAACCTGTACGGAACAGAAGGTTAAAGGTGCTGATTCTCAAGGAGGGAGATTGCTAGTAAAGCGGCTGGAATGGCGAACCCGAGCACAAGGAGATGAGAAATGAGGTGCGTTTTAGAAACCTTTCCCGATCACACGATGTACCATCTTCTGGGATTCTCATGCATGTTTTCGATGTAGGAAGATGCCCTTGAACCTGGAGATTTGGGACCCATGGGATGGGTACCACGCAGTATTACTCTAAAGGGTCTGCATTTGCTCACCCAACCTCACCAAACCTCTCAGCCCCAAGAGTGTCCACCCTTATGCCTCAATCAGCTGTGGGTCTAGATATGGTCAATCCAGGTGGCATCACAGCCCTTGAACGAATTTTGTAAGAATTTCTCTCTCTTTCACTGTCTTTGTTTCACGGGATTTTAAAAGTGATTGATTTTTATAAAGGGGTTTAGCTGCTTTTCACTGCTGTGTTTATGCCGCTTTACACCCACTTGACTCACTTACAGAGGGATATCAGTACATAGGTTTTAAGATTCTTACTAGTCAGATATATTCTTGGGCGGTGAATAGGGGGTTTTGAGTCCAGATCACTGAGCAAAGAGTAGGTCTTGTCTATTACATATTGGGTTTATGGAACGGTCTCTGAGCTAATTTGAAACCCTTGTTTTAGGCATCACCCCACCTCACCTTTCCCGTTAAGCAGCCATAGTGTGTTTTCTAAACGTGTGACTCTGTTCTGTTTTGTAATTCAGTTCAAGGGTAGCGGTTTTTACATTCCCTCTATAAGTGATATCTTATGATAAGTGTCTTTTTCTGTGTGACTTATTTCACTTAGAATCGTCGTACCTAAATCCACTCATCATGCTGCTACTAGCCTTATGACGTTGATTTCATGGCTGAGTGATATTCCATTGTACAAAAGGACCACAACTTCTTTATCCATTTTTCTCTTTCCTGGGATATTTAAGGTGTAACGAAGTGGAGGTTCTTGTCAACAGAGCAGCCCTAAACTTTGGGGTGCCTGTGCCTTGCTGATTTTTAGTTTTCCCAATTTATACGCCCGTGAGTGGAAGTGCCCTATGCTCTCTAAGCTGAGTTTTTTCGATGTTTCAGGACACACCGTACACTTCTGCAGAGTGGCTGTTGGCAATTTACATCCCGCCCATCAGCGTAGCAAGGCTCCCGTTTCTCCATGGCCTGTCCTGCATTTCTGGTTTTGACACTTTATTCAGCATGGCCCTTTTGACCGATGGGAAGCGAGACTTCTTTGTAGCGCTGATTTGCCTTTCCAGGTTGCTTGGTTGGCCAAAAAGGGCGTATGCGTTTTTTCCTGAATATATTCAGGAAAAAACGCATACGCCCTTTTTGGCCAAGGGCATCATTGTCGAGGTTTTGCCGCTTTTCCCGTGCTTTAAAGGCGATTCGAATCTACCTCCTGAAATCTGTTTCCTGCAATTCTGCCTTGCTTTCAAATCCTCTTCGTTGTCTTCCGTCAATATATTTGTGGACGAGAGTTATCATTTATAACTCTGCAGGTTTGTGAATTGCAGTGTCCCTGAGCTCCATTTTTCAACTCGCTTTCTTGGGAGCTGGCCGCAAAAGCGCAGGATTGCTTCAGGCCCTATTCTGGTCCCGGGCGGCAGGCTGAGCCTGTGGTTAATTCTTCTTCCTGATGGGAAAATAGAGTGACCTGTGCCTGTCCCAACACCTAGAGCTAGTGTCTCATTGGTTCCCCCTCTTCCCGTTCATCCTCAGGACCAATTGCAACCTGTACGGAACAGGAGGTTAAAGGTGCTGATTCTCAAGGAGGGAGATTGCTAGTAAAGCGGCTGGAATGGCGAACCCGAGCACAAGGAGATGAGAAATGAGGTGCGTTTTAGAAACCTTTCCCGATCACACGATGTACCATCTTCTGGGATTCTCATGCATGTTTTCGATGTAGGAAGATGCCCTTGAACCTGGAGATTTGGGACCCATGGGATGGGTACCACGCAGTATTACTCTAAAGGGTCTGCATTTGCTCACCCAACCTCACCAAACCTCTCAGCCCCAAGAGTGTCCACCCTTATGCCTCAATCAGCTGTGGGTCTAGATATGGTCAATCCAGGTGGCATCACAGCCCTTGAACGAATTTTGTAAGAATTTCTCTCTCTTTCACTGTCTTTGTTTCACGGGATTTTAAAAGTGATTGATTTTTATAAAGGGGTTTAGCTGCTTTTCACTGCTGTGTTTATGCCGCTTTACACCCACTTGACTCACTTACAGAGGGATATCAGTACATAGGTTTTAAGATTCTTACTAGTCAGATATATTCTTGGGCGGTGAATAGGGGGTTTTGAGTCCAGATCACTGAGCAAAGAGTAGGTCTTGTCTATTACATATTGGGTTTATGGAACGGTCTCTGAGCTAATTTGAAACCCTTGTTTTATGCATCACCCCACCTCACCTTACCCGTTAAGCAGCCATAGTGTGTTTTCTAAACGTGTGACTCTGTTCTGTTTTGTAATTCAGTTCAAGGGTAGCGGTTTTTACATTCCCTCTATAAGTGATATCTTATGATAAGTGTCTTTTTCTGTGTGACTTATTTCACTTAGAATCGTCGTACCTAAATCCACTCATCATGCTGCTACTAGCCTTATGACGTTGATTTCATGGCTGAGTGATATTCCATTGTACAAAAGGACCACAACTTCTTTATCCATTTTTCTCTTTCCTGGGATATTTAAGGTGTAACGAAGTGGAGGTTCTTGTCAACAGAGCAGCCCTAAACTTTGGGGTGCCTGTGCCTTGCTGATTTTTAGTTTTCCCAATTTATACGCCCGTGAGTGGAAGTGCCCTATGCTCTCTAAGCTGAGTTTTTTCGATGTTTCAGGACACACCGTACACTTCTGCAGAGTGGCTGTTGGCAATTTACATCCCGCCCATCACCGTAGCAAGGCTCCCGTTTCTCCATGGCCTGTCCTGCATTTCTGGTTTTGACACTTTATTCAGCATGGCCCTTTTGACCGATGGGAAGCGAGACTTCCTTGTAGCGCTGATTTGCCTTTCCAGGTTGCTTGGTTGGCCAAAAAGGGCGTATGCGTTTTTTCCTGAATATATTCAGGAAAAAACGCATACGCCCTTTTTGGCCAAGGGCATCATTGTCGAGGTTTTGCCGCTTTTCCCGTGCTTTAAAGGCGATTCGAATCTACCTCCTGAAATCTGTTTCCTGCAATTCTGCCTTGCTTTCAAATCCTCTTCGTTGTCTTCCGTCAATATATTTGTGGACGAGAGTTATCTTTATAACTCTGCAGGTTTGTGAATTGCAGTGCCCCTGAGCTCCATTTTTCAACTCGCTTTCATGGGAGCTGGCCGCAAAAGCGCAGGATTCCTTCAGGCCCTATTCTGGTCCCGGGCGGCAGGCTGAGGCTGTGGTTAATTCTTCTTCCTGATGGGAAAATACAGTGACCTGTGCCTGTCCCAACACCTAGAGCTAGTGTCTCATTGGTTCCCCCTCTTCCCGTTCATCCTCAGGACCAATTGCAACCTGTACGGAACAGGAGGTTAAAGGTGCTGATTCTCAAGGAGGGAGATTGCTAGTAAAGCGGCTGGAATGGCGAACCCGAGCACAAGGAGATGAGAAATGAGGTGCGTTTTAGAAACCTTTCCCGATCACACGATGTACCATCTTCTGGGATTCTTATGCATGTTTTCGATGTAGGAAGATGCCCTTGAACCTGGAGATTTGGGACCCATGGGATGGGTACCACGCAGTATTACTCTAAAGGGTCTGCATTTGCTCACCCAACCTCACCAAACCTCTCAGCCCCAAGAGTGTCCACCCTTATGCCTCAATCAGCTGTGGGTCTAGATATGGTCAATCCAGGTGGCATCACAGCCCTTGAACGAATTTTGTAAGAATTTCTCTCTCTTTCACTGTCTTTGTTTCACGGGATTTTAAAAGTGATTGATTTTTATAAAGGGGTTTAGCTGCTTTTCACTGCTGTGTTTATGCCGCTTTACACCCACTTGACTCACTTACAGAGGGATATCAGTACATAGGTTTTAAGATTCTTACTAGTCAGATATATTCTTGGGCGGTGAATAGGGGGTTTTGAGTCCAGATCACTGAGCAAGGAGTAGGTCTTGTCTATTACATATTGGGTTTATGGAACGGTCTCTGAGCTAATTTGAAACCCTTGTTTTAGGCATCACCCCACCTCACCTTTCCCGTTAAGCAGCCATAGTGTGTTTTCTAAACGTGTGACTCTGTTCTGTTTTGTAATTCAGTTCAAGGGTAGCGGTTTTTACATTCCCTCTATAAGTGATATCTTATGATAAGTGTCTTTTTCTGTGTGACTTATTTCACTTAGAATCGTCGTACCTAAATCCACTCATCATGCTGCTACTAGCCTTATGACGTTGATTTCATGACTGAGTGATATTCCATTGTACAAAAGGACCACAACTTCTTTATCCATTTTTCTCTTTCCTGGGATATTTAAGGTGTAACGAAGTGGAGGTTCTTGTCAACAGAGCAGCCCTAAACTTTGGGGTGCCTGTGCCTTGCTGATTTTTAGTTTTCCCAATTTATACGCCCGTGAGTGGAAGTGCCCTATGCTCTCTAAGCTGAGTTTTTTCGATGTTTCAGGACACACCGTACACTTCTGCAGAGTGGCTGTTGGCAATTTACATCCCGCCCATCAGCGTAGCAAGGCTCCCGTTTCTCCATGGCCTGTCCTGCATTTCTGGTTTTGACACTTTATTCAGCATGGCCCTTTTGACCGATGGGAAGCGAGACTTCTTTGTAGCGCTGATTTGCCTTTCCAGGTTGCTTGGTTGGCCAAAAAGGGCGTATGCGTTTTTTCCTGAATATATTCAGGAAAAAACGCATACGCCCTTTTTGGCCAAGGGCATCATTGTCGAGGTTTTGCCGCTTTTCCCGTGCTTTAAAGGCGATTCGAATCTACCTCCTGAAATCTGTTTCCTGCAATTCTGCCTTGCTTTCAAATCCTCTCTGTTGTCTTCCGTCAATATATTTGTGGACGAGAGTTATCATTTATAACTCTGCAGGTTTGTGAATTGCAGTGCCCCTGAGCTCCATTTTTCAACTCGCTTTCTTGGGAGCTGGCCGCAAAAGCGCAGGATTGCTTCAGGCCCTATTCTGGTCCCGGGCGGCAGGCTGAGCCTGTGGTTAATTCTTCTTCCTGATGGGAAAATAGAGTGACCTGTGCCTGTCCCAACACCTAGAGCTAGTGTCTCATTGGTTCCCCCTCTTCCCGTTCATCCTCAGGACAAATTGCAACCTGTACGGAACAGGAGGTTAAAGGTGCTGATTCTCAAGGAGGGAGATTGCTAGTAAAGCGGCTGGAATGGCGAACCCGAGCACAAGGAGATGAGAAATGAGGTGCGTTTTAGAAACCTTTCCCGATCACACGATGTACCATCTTCTGGGATTCTCATGCATGTTTTCGATGTAGGAAGATGCCCTTGAACCTGGAGATTTGGAACCCATGGGATGGGTACCACGCAGTATTACTCTAAAGGGTCTGCATTTGCTCACCCAACCTCACCAAACCTCTCAGCCCCAAGAGTGTCCACCCTTATGCCTCAATCAGCTGTGGGTCTAGATATGGTCAATCCAGGTGGCATCACAGCCCTTGAACGAATTTTGTAAGAATTTCTCTCTCTTTCACTGTCTTTGTTTCACGGGTTTTTAAAAGTGATTGATTTTTATAAAGGGGTTTAGCTGCTTTTCACTGCTGTGTTTATGCCGCTTTACACCCACTTGACTCACTTACAGAGGGATATCAGTACATAGGTTTTAAGATTCTTACTAGTCAGATATATTCTTGGGCGGTGAATAGGGGGTTTTGAGTCCAGATCACTGAGCAAGGAGTAGGTCTTGTCTATTACATATTGGGTTTATGGAACGGTCTCTGAGCTAATTTGAAACCCTTGTTTTAGGCATCACCCCACCTCACCTTTCCCGTTAAGCAGCCATAGTGTGTTTTCTAAACGTGTGACTCTGTTCTGTTTTGTAATTCAGTTCAAGGGTAGCGGTTTTTACATTCCCTCTATAAGTGATATCTTATGATAAGTGTCTTTTTCTGTGTGACTTATTTCACTTAGAATCGTCGTACCTAAATCCACTCATCATGCTGCTACTAGCCTTATGACGTTGATTTCATGACTGAGTGATATTCCATTGTACAAAAGGACCACAACTTCTTTATCCATTTTTCTCTTTCCTGGGATATTTAAGGTGTAACGAAGTGGAGGTTCTTGTCAACAGAGCAGCCCTAAACTTTGGGGTGCCTGTGCCTTGCTGATTTTTAGTTTTCCCAATTTATACGCCCGTGAGTGGAAGTGCCCTATGCTCTCTAAGCTGAGTTTTTTCGATGTTTCAGGACACACTGTACACTTCTGCAGAGTGGCTGTTGGCAATTTACATCCCGCCCATCAGCGTAGCAAGGCTCCCGTTTCTCCATGGCCTGTCCTGCATTTCTGGTTTTGACACTTTATTCAGCATGGCCCTTTTGACCGATGGGAAGCGAGACTTCTTTGTAGCGCTGATTTGCCTTTCCAGGTTGCTTGGTTGGCCAAAAAGGGCGTATGCGTTTTTTCCTGAATATATTCAGGAAAAAACGCATACGCCCTTTTTGGCCAAGGGCATCATTGTCGAGGTTTTGCCGCTTTTCCCGTGCTTTAAAGGCGATTCGAATCTACCTCCTGAAATCTGTTTCCTGCAATTCTGCCTTGCTTTCAAATCCTCTCTGTTGTCTTCCGTCAATATATTTGTGGACGAGAGTTATCATTTATAACTCTGCAGGTTTGTGAATTGCAGTGCCCCTGAGCTCCATTTTTCAACTCGCTTTCTTGGGAGCTGGCCGCAAAAGCGCAGGATTGCTTCAGGCCCTATTCTGGTCCCGGGCGGCAGGCTGAGCCTGTGGTTAATTCTTCTTCCTGATGGGAAAATAGAGTGACCTGTGCCTGTCCCAACACCTAGAGCTAGTGTCTCATTGGTTCCCCCTCTTCCCGTTCATCCTCAGGACAAATTGCAACCTGTACGGAACAGGAGGTTAAAGGTGCTGATTCTCAAGGAGGGAGATTGCTAGTAAAGCGGCTGGAATGGCGAACCCGAGCACAAGGAGATGAGAAATGAGGTGCGTTTTAGAAACCTTTCCCGATCACACGATGTACCATCTTCTGGGATTCTCATGCATGTTTTCGATGTAGGAAGATGCCCTTGAACCTGGAGATTTGGGACCCATGGGATGGGTACCACGCAGTATTACTCTAAAGGGTCTGCATTTGCTCACCCAACCTCACCAAACCTCTCAGCCCCAAGAGTGTCCACCCTTATGCCTCAATCAGCTGTGGGTCTAGATATGGTCAATCCAGGTGGCATCACAGCCCTTGAACGAATTTTGTAAGAATTTCTCTCTCTTTCACTGTCTTTGTTTCACGGGATTTTAAAAGTGATTGATTTTTATAAAGGGGTTTAGCTGCTTTTCACTGCTGTGTTTATGCCGCTTTACACCCACTTGACTCACTTACAGAGGGATATCAGTACATAGGTTTTAAGATTCTTACTAGTCAGATATATTCTTGGGCGGTGAATAGGGGGTTTTGAGTCCAGATCACTGAGCAAAGAGTAGGTCTTGTCTATTACATATTGGGTTTATGGAACGGTCTCTGAGCTAATTTGAAACCCTTGTTTTAGGCATCACCCCACCTCACCTTTCCCGTTAAGCAGCCATAGTGTGTTTTCTAAACGTGTGACTCTGTTCTGTTTTGTAATTCAGTTCAAGGGTAGCGGTTTTTACATTCCCTCTATAAGTGATATCTTATGATAAGTGTCTTTTTCTGTGTGACTTATTTCACTTAGAATCGTCGTACCTAAATCCACTCATCATGCTGCTACTAGCCTTATGACGTTGATTTCATGGCTGAGTGATATTCCATTGTACAAAAGGACCACAACTTCTTTATCCATTTTTCTCTTTCCTGGGATATTTAAGGTGTAACGAAGTGGAGGTTCTTGTCAACAGAGCAGCCCTAAACTTTGGGGTGCCTGTGCCTTGCTGATTTTTAGTTTTCCCAATTTATACGCCCGTGAGTGGAAGTGCCCTATGCTCTCTAAGCTGAGTTTTTTCGATGTTTCAGGACACACCGTACACTTCTGCAGAGTGGCTGTTGGCAATTTACATCCCGCCCATCAGCGTAGCAAGGCTCCCGTTTCTCCATGGCCTGTCCTGCATTTCTGGTTTTGACACTTTATTCAGCATGGCCCTTTTGACCGATGGGAAGCGAGACTTCTTTGTAGCGCTGATTTGCCTTTCCAGGTTGCTTGGTTGGCCAAAAAGGGCGTATGCGTTTTTTCCTGAATATATTCAGGAAAAAACGCATACGCCCTTTTTGGCCAAGGGCATCATTGTCGAGGTTTTGCCGCTTTTCCCGTGCTTTAAAGGCGATTCGAATCTACCTCCTGAAATCTGTTTCCTGCAATTCTGCCTTGCTTTCAAATCCTCTTCGTTGTCTTCCGTCAATATATTTGTGGACGAGAGTTATCATTTATAACTCTGCAGGTTTGTGAATTGCAGTGTCCCTGAGCTCCATTTTTCAACTCGCTTTCTTGGGAGCTGGCCGCAAAAGCGCAGGATTGCTTCAGGCCCTATTCTGGTCCCGGGCGGCAGGCTGAGCCTGTGGTTAATTCTTCTTCCTGATGGGAAAATAGAGTGACCTGTGCCTGTCCCAACACCTAGAGCTAGTGTCTCATTGGTTCCCCCTCTTCCCGTTCATCCTCAGGACAAATTGCAACCTGTACGGAACAGGAGGTTAAAGGTGCTGATTCTCAAGGAGGGAGATTGCTAGTAAAGCGGCTGGAATGGCGAACCCGAGCACAAGGAGATGAGAAATGAGGTGCGTTTTAGAAACCTTTCCCGATCACACGATGTACCATCTTCTGGGATTCTCATGCATGTTTTCGATGTAGGAAGATGCCCTTGAACCTGGAGATTTGGAACCCATGGGATGGGTACCACGCAGTATTACTCTAAAGGGTCTGCATTTGCTCACCCAACCTCACCAAACCTCTCAGCCCCAAGAGTGTCCACCCTTATGCCTCAATCAGCTGTGGGTCTAGATATGGTCAATCCAGGTGGCATCACAGCCCTTGAACGAATTTTGTAAGAATTTCTCTCTCTTTCACTGTCTTTGTTTCACGGGTTTTTAAAAGTGATTGATTTTTATAAAGGGGTTTAGCTGCTTTTCACTGCTGTGTTTATGCCGCTTTACACCCACTTGACTCACTTACAGAGGGATATCAGTACATAGGTTTTAAGATTCTTACTAGTCAGATATATTCTTGGGCGGTGAATAGGGGGTTTTGAGTCCAGATCACTGAGCAAGGAGTAGGTCTTGTCTATTACATATTGGGTTTATGGAACGGTCTCTGAGCTAATTTGAAACCCTTGTTTTAGGCATCACCCCACCTCACCTTTCCCGTTAAGCAGCCATAGTGTGTTTTCTAAACGTGTGACTCTGTTCTGTTTTGTAATTCAGTTCAAGGGTAGCGGTTTTTACATTCCCTCTATAAGTGATATCTTATGATAAGTGTCTTTTTCTGTGTGACTTATTTCACTTAGAATCGTCGTACCTAAATCCACTCATCATGCTGCTACTAGCCTTATGACGTTGATTTCATGACTGAGTGATATTCCATTGTACAAAAGGACCACAACTTCTTTATCCATTTTTCTCTTTCCTGGGATATTTAAGGTGTAACGAAGTGGAGGTTCTTGTCAACAGAGCAGCCCTAAACTTTGGGGTGCCTGTGCCTTGCTGATTTTTAGTTTTCCCAATTTATACGCCCGTGAGTGGAAGTGCCCTATGCTCTCTAAGCTGAGTTTTTTCGATGTTTCAGGACACACTGTACACTTCTGCAGAGTGGCTGTTGGCAATTTACATCCCGCCCATCAGCGTAGCAAGGCTCCCGTTTCTCCATGGCCTGTCCTGCATTTCTGGTTTTGACACTTTATTCAGCATGGCCCTTTTGACCGATGGGAAGCGAGACTTCTTTGTAGCGCTGATTTGCCTTTCCAGGTTGCTTGGTTGGCCAAAAAGGGCGTATGCGTTTTTTCCTGAATATATTCAGGAAAAAACGCATACGCCCTTTTTGGCCAAGGGCATCATTGTCGAGGTTTTGCCGCTTTTCCCGTGCTTTAAAGGCGATTCGAATCTACCTCCTGAAATCTGTTTCCTGCAATTCTGCCTTGCTTTCAAATCCTCTCTGTTGTCTTCCGTCAATATATTTGTGGACGAGAGTTATCATTTATAACTCTGCAGGTTTGTGAATTGCAGTGCCCCTGAGCTCCATTTTTCAACTCGCTTTCTTGGGAGCTGGCCGCAAAAGCGCAGGATTGCTTCAGGCCCTATTCTGGTCCCGGGCGGCAGGCTGAGCCTGTGGTTAATTCTTCTTCCTGATGGGAAAATAGAGTGACCTGTGCCTGTCCCAACACCTAGAGCTAGTGTCTCATTGGTTCCCCCTCTTCCCGTTCATCCTCAGGACAAATTGCAACCTGTACGGAACAGGAGGTTAAAGGTGCTGATTCTCAAGGAGGGAGATTGCTAGTAAAGCGGCTGGAATGGCGAACCCGAGCACAAGGAGATGAGAAATGAGGTGCGTTTTAGAAACCTTTCCCGATCACACGATGTACCATCTTCTGGGATTCTCATGCATGTTTTCGATGTAGGAAGATGCCCTTGAACCTGGAGATTTGGGACCCATGGGATGGGTACCACGCAGTATTACTCTAAAGGGTCTGCATTTGCTCACCCAACCTCACCAAACCTCTCAGCCCCAAGAGTGTCCACCCTTATGCCTCAATCAGCTGTGGGTCTAGATATGGTCAATCCAGGTGGCATCACAGCCCTTGAACGAATTTTGTAAGAATTTCTCTCTCTTTCACTGTCTTTGTTTCACGGGATTTTAAAAGTGATTGATTTTTATAAAGGGGTTTAGCTGCTTTTCACTGCTGTGTTTATGCCGCTTTACACCCACTTGACTCACTTACAGAGGGATATCAGTACATAGGTTTTAAGATTCTTACTAGTCAGATATATTCTTGGGCGGTGAATAGGGGGTTTTGAGTCCAGATCACTGAGCAAAGAGTAGGTCTTGTCTATTACATATTGGGTTTATGGAACGGTCTCTGAGCTAATTTGAAACCCTTGTTTTAGGCATCACCCCACCTCACCTTTCCCGTTAAGCAGCCATAGTGTGTTTTCTAAACGTGTGACTCTGTTCTGTTTTGTAATTCAGTTCAAGGGTAGCGGTTTTTACATTCCCTCTATAAGTGATATCTTATGATAAGTGTCTTTTTCTGTGTGACTTATTTCACTTAGAATCGTCGTACCTAAATCCACTCATCATGCTGCTACTAGCCTTATGACGTTGATTTCATGGCTGAGTGATATTCCATTGTACAAAAGGACCACAACTTCTTTATCCATTTTTCTCTTTCCTGGGATATTTAAGGTGTAACGAAGTGGAGGTTCTTGTCAACAGAGCAGCCCTAAACTTTGGGGTGCCTGTGCCTTGCTGATTTTTAGTTTTCCCAATTTATACGCCCGTGAGTGGAAGTGCCCTATGCTCTCTAAGCTGAGTTTTTTCGATGTTTCAGGACACACCGTACACTTCTGCAGAGTGGCTGTTGGCAATTTACATCCCGCCCATCAGCGTAGCAAGGCTCCCGTTTCTCCATGGCCTGTCCTGCATTTCTGGTTTTGACACTTTATTCAGCATGGCCCTTTTGACCGATGGGAAGCGAGACTTCTTTGTAGCGCTGATTTGCCTTTCCAGGTTGCTTGGTTGGCCAAAAAGGGCGTATGCGTTTTTTCCTGAATATATTCAGGAAAAAACGCATACGCCCTTTTTGGCCAAGGGCATCATTGTCGAGGTTTTGCCGCTTTTCCCGTGCTTTAAAGGCGATTCGAATCTACCTCCTGAAATCTGTTTCCTGCAATTCTGCCTTGCTTTCAAATCCTCTTCGTTGTCTTCCGTCAATATATTTGTGGACGAGAGTTATCATTTATAACTCTGCAGGTTTGTGAATTGCAGTGTCCCTGAGCTCCATTTTTCAACTCGCTTTCTTGGGAGCTGGCCGCAAAAGCGCAGGATTGCTTCAGGCCCTATTCTGGTCCCGGGCGGCAGGCTGAGCCTGTGGTTAATTCTTCTTCCTGATGGGAAAATAGAGTGACCTGTGCCTGTCCCAACACCTAGAGCTAGTGTCTCATTGGTTCCCCCTCTTCCCGTTCATCCTCAGGACCAATTGCAACCTGTACGGAACAGGAGGTTAAAGGTGCTGATTCTCAAGGAGGGAGATTGCTAGTAAAGCGGCTGGAATGGCGAACCCGAGCACAAGGAGATGAGAAATGAGGTGCGTTTTAGAAACCTTTCCCGATCACACGATGTACCATCTTCTGGGATTCTCATGCATGTTTTCGATGTAGGAAGATGCCCTTGAACCTGGAGATTTGGGACCCATGGGATGGGTACCACGCAGTATTACTCTAAAGGGTCTGCATTTGCTCACCCAACCTCACCAAACCTCTCAGCCCCAAGAGTGTCCACCCTTATGCCTCAATCAGCTGTGGGTCTAGATATGGTCAATCCAGGTGGCATCACAGCCCTTGAACGAATTTTGTAAGAATTTCTCTCTCTTTCACTGTCTTTGTTTCACGGGATTTTAAAAGTGATTGATTTTTATAAAGGGGTTTAGCTGCTTTTCACTGCTGTGTTTATGCCGCTTTACACCCACTTGACTCACTTACAGAGGGATATCAGTACATAGGTTTTAAGATTCTTACTAGTCAGATATATTCTTGGGCGGTGAATAGGGGGTTTTGAGTCCAGATCACTGAGCAAAGAGTAGGTCTTGTCTATTACATATTGGGTTTATGGAACGGTCTCTGAGCTAATTTGAAACCCTTGTTTTATGCATCACCCCACCTCACCTTACCCGTTAAGCAGCCATAGTGTGTTTTCTAAACGTGTGACTCTGTTCTGTTTTGTAATTCAGTTCAAGGGTAGCGGTTTTTACATTCCCTCTATAAGTGATATCTTATGATAAGTGTCTTTTTCTGTGTGACTTATTTCACTTAGAATCGTCGTACCTAAATCCACTCATCATGCTGCTACTAGCCTTATGACGTTGATTTCATGGCTGAGTGATATTCCATTGTACAAAAGGACCACAACTTCTTTATCCATTTTTCTCTTTCCTGGGATATTTAAGGTGTAACGAAGTGGAGGTTCTTGTCAACAGAGCAGCCCTAAACTTTGGGGTGCCTGTGCCTTGCTGATTTTTAGTTTTCCCAATTTATACGCCCGTGAGTGGAAGTGCCCTATGCTCTCTAAGCTGAGTTTTTTCGATGTTTCAGGACACACCGTACACTTCTGCAGAGTGGCTGTTGGCAATTTACATCCCGCCCATCAGCGTAGCAAGGCTCCCGTTTCTCCATGGCCTGTCCTGCATTTCTGGTTTTGACACTTTATTCAGCATGGCCCTTTTGACCGATGGGAAGCGAGACTTCCTTGTAGCGCTGATTTGCCTTTCCAGGTTGCTTGGTTGGCCAAAAAGGGCGTATGCGTTTTTTCCTGAATATATTCAGGAAAAAACGCATACGCCCTTTTTGGCCAAGGGCATCATTGTCGAGGTTTTGCCGCTTTTCCCGTGCTTTAAAGGCGATTCGAATCTACCTCCTGAAATCTGTTTCCTGCAATTCTGCCTTGCTTTCAAATCCTCTTCGTTGTCTTCCGTCAATATATTTGTGGACGAGAGTTATCATTTATAACTCTGCAGGTTTGTGAATTGCAGTGCCCCTGAGCTCCATTTTTCAACTCGCTTTCTTGGGAGCTGGCCGCAAAAGCGCAGGATTCCTTCAGGCCCTATTCTGGTCCCGGGCGGCAGGCTGAGGCTGTGGTTAATTCTTCTTCCTGATGGGAAAATACAGTGACCTGTGCCTGTCCCAACACCTAGAGCTAGTGTCTCATTGGTTCCCCCTCTTCCCGTTCATCCTCAGGACCAATTGCAACCTGTACGGAACAGGAGGTTAAAGGTGCTGATTCTCAAGGAGGGAGATTGCTAGTAAAGCGGCTGGAATGGCGAACCCGAGCACAAGGAGATGAGAAATGAGGTGCGTTTTAGAAACCTTTCCCGATCACACGATGTACCATCTTCTGGGATTCTCATGCATGTTTTCGATGTAGGAAGATGCCCTTGAACCTGGAGATTTGGGACCCATGGGATGGGTACCACGCAGTATTACTCTAAAGGGTCTGCATTTGCTCACCCAACCTCACCAAACCTCTCAGCCCCAAGAGTGTCCACCCTTATGCCTCAATCAGCTGTGGGTCTAGATATGGTCAATCCAGGTGGCATCACAGCCCTTGAACGAATTTTGTAAGAATTTCTCTCTCTTTCACTGTCTTTGTTTCACGGGATTTTAAAAGTGATTGATTTTTATAAAGGGGTTTAGCTGCTTTTCACTGCTGTGTTTATGCCGCTTTACACCCACTTGACTCACTTACAGAGGGATATCAGTACATAGGTTTTAAGATTCTTACTAGTCAGATATATTCTTGGGCGGTGAATAGGGGGTTTTGAGTCCAGATCACTGAGCAAAGAGTAGGTCTTGTCTATTACATATTGGGTTTATGGAACGGTCTCTGAGCTAATTTGAAACCCTTGTTTTATGCATCACCCCACCTCACCTTACCCGTTAAGCAGCCATAGTGTGTTTTCTAAACGTGTGACTCTGTTCTGTTTTGTAATTCAGTTCAAGGGTAGCGGTTTTTACATTCCCTCTATAAGTGATATCTTATGATAAGTGTCTTTTTCTGTGTGACTTATTTCACTTAGAATCGTCGTACCTAAATCCACTCATCATGCTGCTACTAGCCTTATGACGTTGATTTCATGGCTGAGTGATATTCCATTGTACAAAAGGACCACAACTTCTTTATCCATTTTTCTCTTTCCTGGGATATTTAAGGTGTAACGAAGTGGAGGTTCTTGTCAACAGAGCAGCCCTAAACTTTGGGGTGCCTGTGTCTTGCTGATTTTTAGTTTTCCCAATTTATACGCCCGTGAGTGGAAGTGCCCTATGCTCTCTAAGCTGAGTTTTTTCGATGTTTCAGGACACACCGTACACTTCTGCAGAGTGGCTGTTGGCAATTTACATCCCGCCCATCAGCGTAGCAAGGCTCCCGTTTCTCCATGGCCTGTCCTGCATTTCTGGTTTTGACACTTTATTCAGCATGGCCCTTTTGACCGATGGGAAGCGAGACTTCCTTGTAGCGCTGATTTGCCTTTCCAGGTTGCTTGGTTGGCCAAAAAGGGCGTATGCGTTTTTTCCTGAATATATTCAGGAAAAAACGCATACGCCCTTTTTGGCCAAGGGCATCATTGTCGAGGTTTTGCCGCTTTTCCCGTGCTTTAAAGGCGATTCGAATCTACCTCCTGAAATCTGTTTCCTGCAATTCTGCCTTGCTTTCAAATCCTCTTCGTTGTCTTCCGTCAATATATTTGTGGACGAGAGGTATCATTTATAACTCTGCAGGTTTGTGAATTGCAGTGCCCCTGAGCTCCATTTTTCAACTCGCTTTCTTGGGAGCTGGCCGCAAAAGCGCAGGATTCCTTCAGGCCCTATTCTGGTCCCGGGCGGCAGGCTGAGGCTGTGGTTAATTCTTCTTCCTGATGGGAAAATACAGTGACCTGTGCCTGTCCCAACACCTAGAGCTAGTGTCTCATTGGTTCCCCCTCTTCCCGTTCATCCTCAGGACCAATTGCAACCTGTACGGAACAGGAGGTTAAAGGTGCTGATTCTCAAGGAGGGAGATTGCTAGTAAAGCGGCTGGAATGGCGAACCCGAGCACAAGGAGATGAGAAATGAGGTGCGTTTTAGAAACCTTTCCCGATCACACGATGTACCATCTTCTGGGATTCTCATGCATGTTTTCGATGTAGGAAGATGCCCTTGAACCTGGAGATTTGGGACCCATGGGATGGGTACCACGCAGTATTACTCTAAAGGGTCTGCATTTGCTCACCCAACCTCACCAAACCTCTCAGCCCCAAGAGTGTCCACCCTTATGCCTCAATCAGCTGTGGGTCTAGATATGGTCAATCCAGGTGGCATCACAGCCCTTGAACGAATTTTGTAAGAATTTCTCTCTCTTTCACTGTCTTTGTTTCACGGGATTTTAAAAGTGATTGATTTTTATAAAGGGGATTAGCTGTTTTTCACTGCTGTGTTTATGCCGCTTTACACCCACTTGACTCACTTACAGAGGGATATCAGTACATAGGTTTTAAGATTCTTACTAGTCAGATATATTCTTGGGCGGTGAATAGGGGGTTTTGAGTCCAGATCACTGAGCAAGGAGTAGGTCTTGTCTATTACATATTGGGTTTATGGAACGGTCTCTGAGCTAATTTGAAACCCTTGTTTTATGCATCACCCCACCTCACCTTACCCGTTAAGCAGCCATAGTGTGTTTTCTAAACGTGTGACTCTGTTCTGTTTTGTAATTCAGTTCAAGGGTAGCGGTTTTTACATTCCCTCTATAAGTGATATCTTATGATAAGTGTCTTTTTCTGTGTGACTTATTTCACTTAGAATCGTCGTACCTAAATCCACTCATCATGCTGCTACTAGCCTTATGACGTTGATTTCATGGCTGAGTGATATTCCATTGTACAAAAGGACCACAACTTCTTTATCCATTTTTCTCTTTCCTGGGATATTTAAGGTGTAACGAAGTGGAGGTTCTTGTCAACAGAGCAGCCCTAAACTTTGGGGTGCCTGTGTCTTGCTGATTTTTAGTTTTCCCAATTTATACGCCCGTGAGTGGAAGTGCCCTATGCTCTCTAAGCTGAGTTTTTTCGATGTTTCAGGACACACCGTACACTTCTGCAGAGTGGCTGTTGGCAATTTACATCCCGCCCATCACCGTAGCAAGGCTCCCGTTTCTCCATGGCTTGTCCTGCATTTCTGGTTTTGACACTTTATTCAGCATGGCCCTTTTGACCGATGGGAAGCGAGACTTCCTTGTAGCGCTGATTTGCCTTTCCAGGTTGCTTGGTTGGCCAAAAAGGGCGTATGCGTTTTTTCCTGAATATATTCAGGAAAAAACGCATACGCCCTTTTTGGCCAAGGGCATCATTGTCGAGGTTTTGCCGCTTTTCCCGTGCTTTAAAGGCGATTCGAATCTACCTCCTGAAATCTGTTTCCTGCAATTCTGCCTTGCTTTCAAATCCTCTTCGTTGTCTTCCGTCAATATATTTGTGGACGAGAGTTATCATTTATAACTCTGCAGGTTTGTGAATTGCAGTGCCCCTGAGCTCCATTTTTCAACTCGCTTTCTTGGGAGCTGGCCGCAAAAGCGCAGGATTCCTTCAGGCCCTATTCTGGTCCCGGGCGGCAGGCTGAGGCTGTGGTTAATTCTTCTTCCTGATGGGAAAATACAGTGACCTGTGCCTGTCCCAACACCTAGAGCTAGTGTCTCATTGGTTCCCCCTCTTCCCGTTCATCCTCAGGACAAATTGCAACCTGTACGGAACAGAAGGTTAAAGGTGCTGATTCTCAAGGAGGGAGATTGCTAGTAAAGCGGCTGGAATGGCGAACCCGAGCACAAGGAGATGAGAAATGAGGTGCGTTTTAGAAACCTTTCCCGATCACACGATGTACCATCTTCTGGGATTCTCATGCATGTTTTCGATGTAGGAAGATGCCCTTGAACCTGGAGATTTGGGACCCATGGGATGGGTACCACGCAGTATTACTCTAAAGGGTCTGCATTTGCTCACCCAACCTCACCAAACCTCTCAGCCCCAAGAGTGTCCACCCTTATGCCTCAATCAGCTGTGGGTCTAGATATGGTCAATCCAGGTGGCATCACAGCCCTTGAACGAATTTTGTAAGAATTTCTCTCTCTTTCACTGTCTTTGTTTCACGGGATTTTAAAAGTGATTGATTTTTATAAAGGGGTTTAGCTGCTTTTCACTGCTGTGTTTATGCCGCTTTACACCCACTTGACTCACTTACAGAGGGATATCAGTACATAGGTTTTAAGATTCTTACTAGTCAGATATATTCTTGGGCGGTGAATAGGGGGTTTTGAGTCCAGATCACTGAGCAAAGAGTAGGTCTTGTCTATTACATATTGGGTTTATGGAACGGTCTCTGAGCTAATTTGAAACCCTTGTTTTAGGCATCACCCCACCTCACCTTTCCCGTTAAGCAGCCATAGTGTGTTTTCTAAACGTGTGACTCTGTTCTGTTTTGTAATTCAGTTCAAGGGTAGCGGTTTTTACATTCCCTCTATAAGTGATATCTTATGATAAGTGTCTTTTTCTGTGTGACTTATTTCACTTAGAATCGTCGTACCTAAATCCACTCATCATGCTGCTACTAGCCTTATGACGTTGATTTCATGGCTGAGTGATATTCCATTGTACAAAAGGACCACAACTTCTTTATCCATTTTTCTCTTTCCTGGGATATTTAAGGTGTAACGAAGTGGAGGTTCTTGTCAACAGAGCAGCCCTAAACTTTGGGGTGCCTGTGTCTTGCTGATTTTTAGTTTTCCCAATTTATACGCCCGTGAGTGGAAGTGCCCTATGCTCTCTAAGCTGAGTTTTTTTGATGTTTCAGGACACACCGTACACTTCTGCAGAGTGGCTGTTGGCAATTTACATCCCGCCCATCAGCGTAGCAAGGCTCCCGTTTCTCCATGGCCTGTCCTGCATTTCTGGTTTTGACACTTTATTCAGCATGGCCCTTTTGACCGATGGGAAGCGAGACTTCTTTGTAGCGCTGATTTGCCTTTCCAGGTTGCTTGGTTGGCCAAAAAGGGCGTATGCGTTTTTTCCTGAATATATTCAGGAAAAAACGCATACGCCCTTTTTGGCCAAGGGCATCATTGTCGAGGTTTTGCCGCTTTTCCCGTGCTTTAAAGGCGATTCGAATCTACCTCCTGAAATCTGTTTCCTGCAATTCTGCCTTGCTTTCAAATCCTCTCTGTTGTCTTCCGTCAATATATTTGTGGACGAGAGTTATCATTTATAACTCTGCAGGTTTGTGAATTGCAGTGCCCCTGAGCTCCATTTTTCAACTCGCTTTCTTGGGAGCTGGCCGCAAAAGCGCAGGATTGCTTCAGGCCCTATTCTGGTCCCGGGCGGCAGGCTGAGCCTGTGGTTAATTCTTCTTCCTGATGGGAAAATAGAGTGACCTGTGCCTGTCCCAACACCTAGAGCTAGTGTCTCATTGGTTCCCCCTCTTCCCGTTCATCCTCAGGACAAATTGCAACCTGTACGGAACAGGAGGTTAAAGGTGCTGATTCTCAAGGAGGGAGATTGCTAGTAAAGCGGCTGGAATGGCGAACCCGAGCACAAGGAGATGAGAAATGAGGTGCGTTTTAGAAACCTTTCCCGATCACACGATGTACCATCTTCTGGGATTCTCATGCATGTTTTCGATGTAGGAAGATGCCCTTGAACCTGGAGATTTGGGACCCATGGGATGGGTACCACGCAGTATTACTCTAAAGGGTCTGCATTTGCTCACCCAACCTCACCAAACCTCTCAGCCCCAAGAGTGTCCACCCTTATGCCTCAATCAGCTGTGGGTCTAGATATGGTCAATCCAGGTGGCATCACAGACCTTGAACGAATTTTGTAAGAATTTCTCTCTCTTTCACTGTCTTTGTTTCACGGGATTTTAAAAGTGATTGATTTTTATAAAGGGGTTTAGCTGCTTTTCACTGCTGTGTTTATGCCGCTTTACACCCACTTGACTCACTTACAGAGGGATATCAGTACATAGGTTTTAAGATTCTTACTAGTCAGATATATTCTTGGGCGGTGAATAGGGGGTTTTGAGTCCAGATCACTGAGCAAAGAGTAGGTCTTGTCTATTACATATTGGGTTTATGGAACGGTCTCTGAGCTAATTTGAAACCCTTGTTTTATGCATCACCCCACCTCACCTTACCCGTTAAGCAGCCATAGTGTGTTTTCTAAACGTGTGACTCTGTTCTGTTTTGTAATTCAGTTCAAGGGTAGCGGTTTTTACATTCCCTCTATAAGTGATATCTTATGATAAGTGTCTTTTTCTGTGTGACTTATTTCACTTAGAATCGTCGTACCTAAATCCACTCATCATGCTGCTACTAGCCTTATGACGTTGATTTCATGGCTGAGTGATATTCCATTGTACAAAAGGACCACAACTTCTTTATCCATTTTTCTCTTTCCTGGGATATTTAAGGTGTAACGAAGTGGAGGTTCTTGTCAACAGAGCAGCCCTAAACTTTGGGGTGCCTGTGCCTTGCTGATTTTTAGTTTTCCCAATTTATACGCCCGTGAGTGGAAGTGCCCTATGCTCTCTAAGCTGAGTTTTTTCGATGTTTCAGGACACACCGTACACTTCTGCAGAGTGGCTGTTGGCAATTTACATCCCGCCCATCAGCGTAGCAAGGCTCCCGTTTCTCCATGGCCTGTCCTGCATTTCTGGTTTTGACACTTTATTCAGCATGGCCCTTTTGACCGATGGGAAGCGAGACTTCTTTGTAGCGCTGATTTGCCTTTCCAGGTTGCTTGGTTGGCCAAAAAGGGCGTATGCGTTTTTTCCTGAATATATTCAGGAAAAAACGCATACGCCCTTTTTGGCCAAGGGCATCATTGTCGAGGTTTTGCCGCTTTTCCCGTGCTTTAAAGGCGATTCGAATCTACCTCCTGAAATCTGTTTCCTGCAATTCTGCCTTGCTTTCAAATCCTCTCTGTTGTCTTCCGTCAATATATTTGTGGACGAGAGTTATCATTTATAACTCTGCAGGTTTGTGAATTGCAGTGCCCCTGAGCTCCATTTTTCAACTCGCTTTCTTGGGAGCTGGCCGCAAAAGCGCAGGATTCCTTCAGGCCCTATTCTGGTCCCGGGCGGCAGGCTGAGGCTGTGGTTAATTCTTCTTCCTGATGGGAAAATAGAGTGACCTGTGCCTGTCCCAACACCTAGAGCTAGTGTCTCATTGGTTCCCCCTCTTCCCGTTCATCCTCAGGACCAATTGCAACCTGTACGGAACAGGAGGTTAAAGGTGCTGATTCTCAAGGAGGGAGATTGCTAGTAAAGCGGCTGGAATGGCGAACCCGAGCACAAGGAGATGAGAAATGAGGTGCGTTTTAGAAACCTTTCCCGATCACACGATGTACCATCTTCTGGGATTCTCATGCATGTTTTCGATGTAGGAAGATGCCCTTGAACCTGGAGATTTGGGACCCATGGGATGGGTACCACGCAGTATTACTCTAAAGGGTCTGCATTTGCTCACCCAACCTCACCAAACCTCTCAGCCCCAAGAGTGTCCACCCTTATGCCTCAATCAGCTGTGGGTCTAGATATGGTCAATCCAGGTGGCATCACAGCCCTTGAACGAATTTTGTAAGAATTTCTCTCTCTTTCACTGTCTTTGTTTCACGGGTTTTTAAAAGTGATTGATTTTTATAAAGGGGTTTAGCTGCTTTTCACTGCTGTGTTTATGCCGCTTTACACCCACTTGACTCACTTACAGAGGGATATCAGTACATAGGTTTTAAGATTCTTACTAGTCAGATATATTCTTGGGCGGTGAATAGGGGGTTTTGAGTCCAGATCACTGAGCAAGGAGTAGGTCTTGTCTATTACATATTGGGTTTATGGAACGGTCTCTGAGCTAATTTGAAACCCTTGTTTTAGGCATCACCCCACCTCACCTTTCCCGTTAAGCAGCCATAGTGTGTTTTCTAAACGTGTGACTCTGTTCTGTTTTGTAATTCAGTTCAAGGGTAGCGGTTTTTACATTCCCTCTATAAGTGATATCTTATGATAAGTGTCTTTTTCTGTGTGACTTATTTCACTTAGAATCGTCGTACCTAAATCCACTCATCATGCTGCTACTAGCCTTATGACGTTGATTTCATGGCTGAGTGATATTCCATTGTACAAAAGGACCACAACTTCTTTATCCATTTTTCTCTTTCCTGGGATATTTAAGGTGTAACGAAGTGGAGGTTCTTGTCAACAGAGCAGCCCTAAACTTTGGGGTGCCTGTGCCTTGCTGATTTTTAGTTTTCCCAATTTATACGCCCGTGAGTGGAAGTGCCCTATGCTCTCTAAGCTGAGTTTTTTCGATGTTTCAGGACACACCGTACACTTCTGCAGAGTGGCTGTTGGCAATTTACATCCCGCCCATCAGCGTAGCAAGGCTCCCGTTTCTCCATGGCCTGTCCTGCATTTCTGGTTTTGACACTTTATTCAGCATGGCCCTTTTGACCGATGGGAAGCAAGACTTCTTTGTAGCGCTGATTTGCCTTTCCAGGTTGCTTGGTTGGCCAAAAAGGGCGTATGCGTTTTTTCCTGAATATATTCAGGAAAAAACGCATACGCCCTTTTTGGCCAAGGGCATCATTGTCGAGGTTTTGCCGCTTTTCCCGTGCTTTAAAGGCGATTCGAATCTACCTCCTGAAATCTGTTTCCTGCAATTCTGCCTTGCTTTCAAATCCTCTCTGTTGTCTTCCGTCAATATATTTGTGGACGAGAGTTATCATTTATAACTCTGCAGGTTTGTGAATTGCAGTGCCCCTGAGCTCCATTTTTCAACTCGCTTTCTTGGGAGCTGGCCGCAAAAGCGCAGGATTGCTTCAGGCCCTATTCTGGTCCCGGGCGGCAGGCTGAGGCTGTGGTTAATTCTTCTTCCTGATGGGAAAATAGAGTGACCTGTGCCTGTCCCAACACCTAGAGCTAGTGTCTCATTGGTTCCCCCTCTTCCCGTTCATCCTCAGGACCAATTGCAACCTGTACGGAACAGGAGGTTAAAGGTGCTGATTCTCAAGGAGGGAGATTGCTAGTAAAGCGGCTGGAATGGCGAACCCGAGCACAAGGAGATGAGAAATGAGGTGCGTTTTAGAAACCTTTCCCGATCACACGATGTACCATCTTCTGGGATTCTCATGCATGTTTTCGATGTAGGAAGATGCCCTTGAACCTGGAGATTTGGGACCCATGGGATGGGTACCACGCAGTATTACTCTAAAGGGTCTGCATTTGCTCACCCAACCTCACCAAACCTCTCAGCCCCAAGAGTGTCCACCCTTATGCCTCAATCAGCTGTGGGTCTAGATATGGTCAATCCAGGTGGCATCACAGACCTTGAACGAATTTTGTAAGAATTTCTCTCTCTTTCACTGTCTTTGTTTCACGGGATTTTAAAAGTGATTGATTTTTATAAAGGGGTTTAGCTGCTTTTCACTGCTGTGTTTATGCCGCTTTACACCCACTTGACTCACTTACAGAGGGATATCAGTACATAGGTTTTAAGATTCTTACTAGTCAGATATATTCTTGGGCGGTGAATAGGGGGTTTTGAGTCCAGATCACTGAGCAAAGAGTAGGTCTTGTCTATTACATATTGGGTTTATGGAACGGTCTCTGAGCTAATTTGAAACCCTTGTTTTATGCATCACCCCACCTCACCTTACCCGTTAAGCAGCCATAGTGTGTTTTCTAAACGTGTGACTCTGTTCTGTTTTGTAATTCAGTTCAAGGGTAGCGGTTTTTACATTCCCTCTATAAGTGATATCTTATGATAAGTGTCTTTTTCTGTGTGACTTATTTCACTTAGAATCGTCGTACCTAAATCCACTCATCATGCTGCTACTAGCCTTATGACGTTGATTTCATGGCTGAGTGATATTCCATTGTACAAAAGGACCACAACTTCTTTATCCATTTTTCTCTTTCCTGGGATATTTAAGGTGTAACGAAGTGGAGGTTCTTGTCAACAGAGCAGCCCTAAACTTTGGGGTGCCTGTGCCTTGCTGATTTTTAGTTTTCCCAATTTATACGCCCGTGAGTGGAAGTGCCCTATGCTCTCTAAGCTGAGTTTTTTCGATGTTTCAGGACACACCGTACACTTCTGCAGAGTGGCTGTTGGCAATTTACATCCCGCCCATCAGCGTAGCAAGGCTCCCGTTTCTCCATGGCCTGTCCTGCATTTCTGGTTTTGACACTTTATTCAGCATGGCCCTTTTGACCGATGGGAAGCGAGACTTCTTTGTAGCGCTGATTTGCCTTTCCAGGTTGCTTGGTTGGCCAAAAAGGGCGTATGCGTTTTTTCCTGAATATATTCAGGAAAAAACGCATACGCCCTTTTTGGCCAAGGGCATCATTGTCGAGGTTTTGCCGCTTTTCCCGTGCTTTAAAGGCGATTCGAATCTACCTCCTGAAATCTGTTTCCTGCAATTCTGCCTTGCTTTCAAATCCTCTCTGTTGTCTTCCGTCAATATATTTGTGGACGAGAGTTATCATTTATAACTCTGCAGGTTTGTGAATTGCAGTGCCCCTGAGCTCCATTTTTCAACTCGCTTTCTTGGGAGCTGGCCGCAAAAGCGCAGGATTGCTTCAGGCCCTATTCTGGTCCCGGGCGGCAGGCTGAGCCTGTGGTTAATTCTTCTTCCTGATGGGAAAATAGAGTGACCTGTGCCTGTCCCAACACCTAGAGCTAGTGTCTCATTGGTTCCCCCTCTTCCCGTTCATCCTCAGGACAAATTGCAACCTGTACGGAACAGGAGGTTAAAGGTGCTGATTCTCAAGGAGGGAGATTGCTAGTAAAGCGGCTGGAATGGCGAACCCGAGCACAAGGAGATGAGAAATGAGGTGCGTTTTAGAAACCTTTCCCGATCACACGATGTACCATCTTCTGGGATTCTCATGCATGTTTTCGATGTAGGAAGATGCCCTTGAACCTGGAGATTTGGGACCCATGGGATGGGTACCACGCAGTATTACTCTAAAGGGTCTGCATTTGCTCACCCAACCTCACCAAACCTCTCAGCCCCAAGAGTGTCCACCCTTATGCCTCAATCAGCTGTGGGTCTAGATATGGTCAATCCAGGTGGCATCACAGACCTTGAACGAATTTTGTAAGAATTTCTCTCTCTTTCACTGTCTTTGTTTCACGGGATTTTAAAAGTGATTGATTTTTATAAAGGGGTTTAGCTGCTTTTCACTGCTGTGTTTATGCCGCTTTACACCCACTTGACTCACTTACAGAGGGATATCAGTACATAGGTTTTAAGATTCTTACTAGTCAGATATATTCTTGGGCGGTGAATAGGGGGTTTTGAGTCCAGATCACTGAGCAAAGAGTAGGTCTTGTCTATTACATATTGGGTTTATGGAACGGTCTCTGAGCTAATTTGAAACCCTTGTTTTATGCATCACCCCACCTCACCTTACCCGTTAAGCAGCCATAGTGTGTTTTCTAAACGTGTGACTCTGTTCTGTTTTGTAATTCAGTTCAAGGGTAGCGGTTTTTACATTCCCTCTATAAGTGATATCTTATGATAAGTGTCTTTTTCTGTGTGACTTATTTCACTTAGAATCGTCGTACCTAAATCCACTCATCATGCTGCTACTAGCCTTATGACGTTGATTTCATGGCTGAGTGATATTCCATTGTACAAAAGGACCACAACTTCTTTATCCATTTTTCTCTTTCCTGGGATATTTAAGGTGTAACGAAGTGGAGGTTCTTGTCAACAGAGCAGCCCTAAACTTTGGGGTGCCTGTGCCTTGCTGATTTTTAGTTTTCCCAATTTATACGCCCGTGAGTGGAAGTGCCCTATGCTCTCTAAGCTGAGTTTTTTCGATGTTTCAGGACACACCGTACACTTCTGCAGAGTGGCTGTTGGCAATTTACATCCCGCCCATCAGCGTAGCAAGGCTCCCGTTTCTCCATGGCCTGTCCTGCATTTCTGGTTTTGACACTTTATTCAGCATGGCCCTTTTGACCGATGGGAAGCGAGACTTCTTTGTAGCGCTGATTTGCCTTTCCAGGTTGCTTGGTTGGCCAAAAAGGGCGTATGCGTTTTTTCCTGAATATATTCAGGAAAAAACGCATACGCCCTTTTTGGCCAAGGGCATCATTGTCGAGGTTTTGCCGCTTTTCCCGTGCTTTAAAGGCGATTCGAATCTACCTCCTGAAATCTGTTTCCTGCAATTCTGCCTTGCTTTCAAATCCTCTCTGTTGTCTTCCGTCAATATATTTGTGGACGAGAGTTATCATTTATAACTCTGCAGGTTTGTGAATTGCAGTGCCCCTGAGCTCCATTTTTCAACTCGCTTTCTTGGGAGCTGGCCGCAAAAGCGCAGGATTCCTTCAGGCCCTATTCTGGTCCCGGGCGGCAGGCTGAGGCTGTGGTTAATTCTTCTTCCTGATGGGAAAATAGAGTGACCTGTGCCTGTCCCAACACCTAGAGCTAGTGTCTCATTGGTTCCCCCTCTTCCCGTTCATCCTCAGGACCAATTGCAACCTGTACGGAACAGGAGGTTAAAGGTGCTGATTCTCAAGGAGGGAGATTGCTAGTAAAGCGGCTGGAATGGCGAACCCGAGCACAAGGAGATGAGAAATGAGGTGCGTTTTAGAAACCTTTCCCGATCACACGATGTACCATCTTCTGGGATTCTCATGCATGTTTTCGATGTAGGAAGATGCCCTTGAACCTGGAGATTTGGGACCCATGGGATGGGTACCACGCAGTATTACTCTAAAGGGTCTGCATTTGCTCACCCAACCTCACCAAACCTCTCAGCCCCAAGAGTGTCCACCCTTATGCCTCAATCAGCTGTGGGTCTAGATATGGTCAATCCAGGTGGCATCACAGCCCTTGAACGAATTTTGTAAGAATTTCTCTCTCTTTCACTGTCTTTGTTTCACGGGTTTTTAAAAGTGATTGATTTTTATAAAGGGGTTTAGCTGCTTTTCACTGCTGTGTTTATGCCGCTTTACACCCACTTGACTCACTTACAGAGGGATATCAGTACATAGGTTTTAAGATTCTTACTAGTCAGATATATTCTTGGGCGGTGAATAGGGGGTTTTGAGTCCAGATCACTGAGCAAGGAGTAGGTCTTGTCTATTACATATTGGGTTTATGGAACGGTCTCTGAGCTAATTTGAAACCCTTGTTTTATGCATCACCCCACCTCACCTTACCCGTTAAGCAGCCATAGTGTGTTTTCTAAACGTGTGACTCTGTTCTGTTTTGTAATTCAGTTCAAGGGTAGCGGTTTTTACATTCCCTCTATAAGTGATATCTTATGATAAGTGTCTTTTTCTGTGTGACTTATTTCACTTAGAATCGTCGTACCTAAATCCACTCATCATGCTGCTACTAGCCTTATGACGTTGATTTCATGGCTGAGTGATATTCCATTGTACAAAAGGACCACAACTTCTTTATCCATTTTTCTCTTTCCTGGGATATTTAAGGTGTAACGAAGTGGAGGTTCTTGTCAACAGAGCAGCCCTAAACTTTGGGGTGCCTGTGCCTTGCTGATTTTTAGTTTTCCCAATTTATACGCCCGTGAGTGGAAGTGCCCTATGCTCTCTAAGCTGAGTTTTTTCGATGTTTCAGGACACACCGTACACTTCTGCAGAGTGGCTGTTGGCAATTTACATCCCGCCCATCAGCGTAGCAAGGCTCCCGTTTCTCCATGGCCTGTCCTGCATTTCTGGTTTTGACAGTTTATTCAGCATGGCCCTTTTGACCGATGGGAAGCGAGACTTCTTTGTAGCGCTGATTTGCCTTTCCAGGTTGCTTGGTTGGCCAAAAAGGGCGTATGCGTTTTTTCCTGAATATATTCAGGAAAAAACGCATACGCCCTTTTTGGCCAAGGGCATCATTGTCGAGGTTTTGCCGCTTTTCCCGTGCTTTAAAGGCGATTCGAATCTACCTCCTGAAATCTGTTTCCTGCAATTCTGCCTTGCTTTCAAATCCTCTCTGTTGTCTTCCGTCAATATATTTGTGGACGAGAGTTATCATTTATAACTCTGCAGGTTTGTGAATTGCAGTGCCCCTGAGCTCCATTTTTCAACTCGCTTTCTTGGGAGCTGGCCGCAAAAGCGCAGGATTGCTTCAGGCCCTATTCTGGTCCCGGGCGGCAGGCTGAGCCTGTGGTTAATTCTTCTTCCTGATGGGAAAATAGAGTGACCTGTGCCTGTCCCAACACCTAGAGCTAGTGTCTCATTGGTTCCCCCTCTTCCCGTTCATCCTCAGGACAAATTGCAACCTGTACGGAACAGGAGGTTAAAGGTGCTGATTCTCAAGGAGGGAGATTGCTAGTAAAGCGGCTGGAATGGCGAACCCGAGCACAAGGAGATGAGAAATGAGGTGCGTTTTAGAAACCTTTCCCGATCACACGATGTACCATCTTCTGGGATTCTCATGCATGTTTTCGATGTAGGAAGATGCCCTTGAACCTGGAGATTTGGGACCCATGGGATGGGTACCACGCAGTATTACTCTAAAGGGTCTGCATTTGCTCACCCAACCTCACCAAACCTCTCAGCCCCAAGAGTGTCCACCCTTATGCCTCAATCAGCTGTGGGTCTAGATATGGTCAATCCAGGTGGCATCACAGACCTTGAACGAATTTTGTAAGAATTTCTCTCTCTTTCACTGTCTTTGTTTCACGGGATTTTAAAAGTGATTGATTTTTATAAAGGGGTTTAGCTGCTTTTCACTGCTGTGTTTATGCCGCTTTACACCCACTTGACTCACTTACAGAGGGATATCAGTACATAGGTTTTAAGATTCTTACTAGTCAGATATATTCTTGGGCGGTGAATAGGGGGTTTTGAGTCCAGATCACTGAGCAAAGAGTAGGTCTTGTCTATTACATATTGGGTTTATGGAACGGTCTCTGAGCTAATTTGAAACCCTTGTTTTATGCATCACCCCACCTCACCTTACCCGTTAAGCAGCCATAGTGTGTTTTCTAAACGTGTGACTCTGTTCTGTTTTGTAATTCAGTTCAAGGGTAGCGGTTTTTACATTCCCTCTATAAGTGATATCTTATGATAAGTGTCTTTTTCTGTGTGACTTATTTCACTTAGAATTGTCGTACCTAAATCCACTCATCATGCTGCTACTAGCCTTATGACGTTGATTTCATGGCTGAGTGATATTCCATTGTACAAAAGGACCACAACTTCTTTATCCATTTTTCTCTTTCCTGGGATATTTAAGGTGTAACGAAGTGGAGGTTCTTGTCAACAGAGCAGCCCTAAACTTTGGGGTGCCTGTGCCTTGCTGATTTTTAGTTTTCCCAATTTATACGCCCGTGAGTGGAAGTGCCCTATGCTCTCTAAGCTGAGTTTTTTCGATGTTTCAGGACACACCGTACACTTCTGCAGAGTGGCTGTTGGCAATTTACATCCCGCCCATCAGCGTAGCAAGGCTCCCGTTTCTCCATGGCCTGTCCTGCATTTCTGGTTTTGACACTTTATTCAGCATGGCCCTTTTGACCGATGGGAAGCGAGACTTCTTTGTAGCGCTGATTTGCCTTTCCAGGTTGCTTGGTTGGCCAAAAAGGGCGTATGCGTTTTTTCCTGAATATATTCAGGAAAAAACGCATACGCCCTTTTTGGCCAAGGGCATCATTGTCGAGGTTTTGCCGCTTTTCCCGTGCTTTAAAGGCGATTCGAATCTACCTCCTGAAATCTGTTTCCTGCAATTCTGCCTTGCTTTCAAATCCTCTCTGTTGTCTTCCGTCAATATATTTGTGGACGAGAGTTATCATTTATAACTCTGCAGGTTTGTGAATTGCAGTGCCCCTGAGCTCCATTTTTCAACTCGCTTTCTTGGGAGCTGGCCGCAAAAGCGCAGGATTCCTTCAGGCCCTATTCTGGTCCCGGGCGGCAGGCTGAGGCTGTGGTTAATTCTTCTTCCTGATGGGAAAATAGAGTGACCTGTGCCTGTCCCAACA
Organism: Balaenoptera borealis; assembly: GCF_965194805.1. NCBI lineage: Eukaryota > Metazoa > Chordata > Mammalia > Artiodactyla > Balaenopteridae > Balaenoptera > Balaenoptera borealis. The sequence continues at coordinate 141,714,473 of NC_138867.1, read as the reverse complement.
CCTAGAGCTAGTGTCTCATTGGTTCCCCCTCTTCCCGTTCATCCTCAGGACCAATTGCAACCTGTACGGAACAGGAGGTTAAAGGTGCTGATTCTCAAGGAGGGAGATTGCTAGTAAAGCGGCTGGAATGGCGAACCCGAGCACAAGGAGATGAGAAATGAGGTGCGTTTTAGAAACCTTTCCCGATCACACGATGTACCATCTTCTGGGATTCTCATGCATGTTTTCGATGTAGGAAGATGCCCTTGAACCTGGAGATTTGGGACCCATGGGATGGGTACCACGCAGTATTACTCTAAAGGGTCTGCATTTGCTCACCCAACCTCACCAAACCTCTCAGCCCCAAGAGTGTCCACCCTTATGCCTCAATCAGCTGTGGGTCTAGATATGGTCAATCCAGGTGGCATCACAGCCCTTGAACGAATTTTGTAAGAATTTCTCTCTCTTTCACTGTCTTTGTTTCACGGGTTTTTAAAAGTGATTGATTTTTATAAAGGGGTTTAGCTGCTTTTCACTGCTGTGTTTATGCCGCTTTACACCCACTTGACTCACTTACAGAGGGATATCAGTACATAGGTTTTAAGATTCTTACTAGTCAGATATATTCTTGGGCGGTGAATAGGGGGTTTTGAGTCCAGATCACTGAGCAAGGAGTAGGTCTTGTCTATTACATATTGGGTTTATGGAACGGTCTCTGAGCTAATTTGAAACCCTTGTTTTAGGCATCACCCCACCTCACCTTTCCCGTTAAGCAGCCATAGTGTGTTTTCTAAACGTGTGACTCTGTTCTGTTTTGTAATTCAGTTCAAGGGTAGCGGTTTTTACATTCCCTCTATAAGTGATATCTTATGATAAGTGTCTTTTTCTGTGTGACTTATTTCACTTAGAATCGTCGTACCTAAATCCACTCATCATGCTGCTACTAGCCTTATGACGTTGATTTCATGACTGAGTGATATTCCATTGTACAAAAGGACCACAACTTCTTTATCCATTTTTCTCTTTCCTGGGATATTTAAGGTGTAACGAAGTGGAGGTTCTTGTCAACAGAGCAGCCCTAAACTTTGGGGTGCCTGTGCCTTGCTGATTTTTAGTTTTCCCAATTTATACGCCCGTGAGTGGAAGTGCCCTATGCTCTCTAAGCTGAGTTTTTTCGATGTTTCAGGACACACCGTACACTTCTGCAGAGTGGCTGTTGGCAATTTACATCCCGCCCATCAGCGTAGCAAGGCTCCCGTTTCTCCATGGCCTGTCCTGCATTTCTGGTTTTGACACTTTATTCAGCATGGCCCTTTTGACCGATGGGAAGCAAGACTTCTTTGTAGCGCTGATTTGCCTTTCCAGGTTGCTTGGTTGGCCAAAAAGGGCGTATGCGTTTTTTCCTGAATATATTCAGGAAAAAACGCATACGCCCTTTTTGGCCAAGGGCATCATTGTCGAGGTTTTGCCGCTTTTCCCGTGCTTTAAAGGCGATTCGAATCTACCTCCTGAAATCTGTTTCCTGCAATTCTGCCTTGCTTTCAAATCCTCTCTGTTGTCTTCCGTCAATATATTTGTGGACGAGAGTTATCATTTATAACTCTGCAGGTTTGTGAATTGCAGTGCCCCTGAGCTCCATTTTTCAACTCGCTTTCTTGGGAGCTGGCCGCAAAAGCGCAGGATTGCTTCAGGCCCTATTCTGGTCCCGGGCGGCAGGCTGAGCCTGTGGTTAATTCTTCTTCCTGATGGGAAAATAGAGTGACCTGTGCCTGTCCCAACACCTAGAGCTAGTGTCTCATTGGTTCCCCCTCTTCCCGTTCATCCTCAGGACAAATTGCAACCTGTACGGAACAGGAGGTTAAAGGTGCTGATTCTCAAGGAGGGAGATTGCTAGTAAAGCGGCTGGAATGGCGAACCCGAGCACAAGGAGATGAGAAATGAGGTGCGTTTTAGAAACCTTTCCCGATCACACGATGTACCATCTTCTGGGATTCTCATGCATGTTTTCGATGTAGGAAGATGCCCTTGAACCTGGAGATTTGGGACCCATGGGATGGGTACCACGCAGTATTACTCTAAAGGGTCTGCATTTGCTCACCCAACCTCACCAAACCTCTCAGCCCCAAGAGTGTCCACCCTTATGCCTCAATCAGCTGTGGGTCTAGATATGGTCAATCCAGGTGGCATCACAGACCTTGAACGAATTTTGTAAGAATTTCTCTCTCTTTCACTGTCTTTGTTTCACGGGATTTTAAAAGTGATTGATTTTTATAAAGGGGTTTAGCTGCTTTTCACTGCTGTGTTTATGCCGCTTTACACCCACTTGACTCACTTACAGAGGGATATCAGTACATAGGTTTTAAGATTACTAGTCAGATATATTCTTGGGCGGTGAATAGGGGGTTTTGAGTCCAGATCACTGAGCAAAGAGTAGGTCTTGTCTATTACATATTGGGTTTATGGAACGGTCTCTGAGCTAATTTGAAACCCTTGTTTTATGCATCACCCCACCTCACCTTACCCGTTAAGCAGCCATAGTGTGTTTTCTAAACGTGTGACTCTGTTCTGTTTTGTAATTCAGTTCAAGGGTAGCGGTTTTTACATTCCCTCTATAAGTGATATCTTATGATAAGTGTCTTTTTCTGTGTGACTTATTTCACTTAGAATCGTCGTACCTAAATCCACTCATCATGCTGCTACTAGCCTTATGACGTTGATTTCATGGCTGAGTGATATTCCATTGTACAAAAGGACCACAACTTCTTTATCCATTTTTCTCTTTCCTGGGATATTTAAGGTGTAACGAAGTGGAGGTTCTTGTCAACAGAGCAGCCCTAAACTTTGGGGTGCCTGTGCCTTGCTGATTTTTAGTTTTCCCAATTTATACGCCCGTGAGTGGAAGTGCCCTATGCTCTCTAAGCTGAGTTTTTTCGATGTTTCAGGACACACCGTACACTTCTGCAGAGTGGCTGTTGGCAATTTACATCCCGCCCATCAGCGTAGCAAGGCTCCCGTTTCTCCATGGCCTGTCCTGCATTTCTGGTTTTGACACTTTATTCAGCATGGCCCTTTTGACCGATGGGAAGCGAGACTTCTTTGTAGCGCTGATTTGCCTTTCCAGGTTGCTTGGTTGGCCAAAAAGGGCGTATGCGTTTTTTCCTGAATATATTCAGGAAAAAACGCATACGCCCTTTTTGGCCAAGGGCATCATTGTCGAGGTTTTGCCGCTTTTCCCGTGCTTTAAAGGCGATTCGAATCTACCTCCTGAAATCTGTTTCCTGCAATTCTGCCTTGCTTTCAAATCCTCTCTGTTGTCTTCCGTCAATATATTTGTGGACGAGAGTTATCATTTATAACTCTGCAGGTTTGTGAATTGCAGTGCCCCTGAGCTCCATTTTTCAACTCGCTTTCTTGGGAGCTGGCCGCAAAAGCGCAGGATTCCTTCAGGCCCTATTCTGGTCCCGGGCGGCAGGCTGAGGCTGTGGTTAATTCTTCTTCCTGATGGGAAAATACAGTGACCTGTGCCTGTCCCAACACCTAGAGCTAGTGTCTCATTGGTTCCCCCTCTTCCCGTTCATCCTCAGGACCAATTGCAACCTGTACGGAACAGGAGGTTAAAGGTGCTGATTCTCAAGGAGGGAGATTGCTAGTAAAGCGGCTGGAATGGCGAACCCGAGCACAAGGAGATGAGAAATGAGGTGCGTTTTAGAAACCTTTCCCGATCACACGATGTACCATCTTCTGGGATTCTCATGCATGTTTTCGATGTAGGAAGATGCCCTTGAACCTGGAGATTTGGGACCCATGGGATGGGTACCACGCAGTATTACTCTAAAGGGTCTGCATTTGCTCACCCAACCTCACCAAACCTCTCAGCCCCAAGAGTGTCCACCCTTATGCCTCAATCAGCTGTGGGTCTAGATATGGTCAATCCAGGTGGCATCACAGCCCTTGAACGAATTTTGTAAGAATTTCTCTCTCTTTCACTGTCTTTGTTTCACGGGATTTTAAAAGTGATTGATTTTTATAAAGGGGTTTAGCTGCTTTTCACTGCTGTGTTTATGCCGCTTTACACCCACTTGACTCACTTACAGAGGGATATCAGTACATAGGTTTTAAGATTCTTACTAGTCAGATATATTCTTGGGCGGTGAATAGGGGGTTTTGAGTCCAGATCACTGAGCAAAGAGTAGGTCTTGTCTATTACATATTGGGTTTATGGAACGGTCTCTGAGCTAATTTGAAACCCTTGTTTTATGCATCACCCCACCTCACCTTACCCGTTAAGCAGCCATAGTGTGTTTTCTAAACGTGTGACTCTGTTCTGTTTTGTAATTCAGTTCAAGGGTAGCGGTTTTTACATTCCCTCTATAAGTGATATCTTATGATAAGTGTCTTTTTCTGTGTGACTTATTTCACTTAGAATCGTCGTACCTAAATCCACTCATCATGCTGCTACTAGCCTTATGACGTTGATTTCATGGCTGAGTGATATTCCATTGTACAAAAGGACCACAACTTCTTTATCCATTTTTCTCTTTCCTGGGATATTTAAGGTGTAACGAAGTGGAGGTTCTTGTCAACAGAGCAGCCCTAAACTTTGGGGTGCCTGTGCCTTGCTGATTTTTAGTTTTCCCAATTTATACGCCCGTGAGTGGAAGTGCCCTATGCTCTCTAAGCTGAGTTTTTTCGATGTTTCAGGACACACCGTACACTTCTGCAGAGTGGCTGTTGGCAATTTACATCCCGCCCATCAGCGTAGCAAGGCTCCCGTTTCTCCATGGCCTGTCCTGCATTTCTGGTTTTGACACTTTATTCAGCATGGCCCTTTTGACCGATGGGAAGCGAGACTTCTTTGTAGCGCTGATTTGCCTTTCCAGGTTGCTTGGTTGGCCAAAAAGGGCGTATGCGTTTTTTCCTGAATATATTCAGGAAAAAACGCATACGCCCTTTTTGGCCAAGGGCATCATTGTCGAGGTTTTGCCGCTTTTCCCGTGCTTTAAAGGCGATTCGAATCTACCTCCTGAAATCTGTTTCCTGCAATTCTGCCTTGCTTTCAAATCCTCTCTGTTGTCTTCCGTCAATATATTTGTGGACGAGAGTTATCATTTATAACTCTGCAGGTTTGTGAATTGCAGTGCCCCTGAGCTCCATTTTTCAACTCGCTTTCTTGGGAGCTGGCCGCAAAAGCGCAGGATTCCTTCAGGCCCTATTCTGGTCCCGGGCGGCAGGCTGAGGCTGTGGTTAATTCTTCTTCCTGATGGGAAAATAGAGTGACCTGTGCCTGTCCCAACACCTAGAGCTAGTGTCTCATTGGTTCCCCCTCTTCCCGTTCATCCTCAGGACCAATTGCAACCTGTACGGAACAGGAGGTTAAAGGTGCTGATTCTCAAGGAGGGAGATTGCTAGTAAAGCGGCTGGAATGGCGAACCCGAGCACAAGGAGATGAGAAATGAGGTGCGTTTTAGAAACCTTTCCCGATCACACGATGTACCATCTTCTGGGATTCTCATGCATGTTTTCGATGTAGGAAGATGCCCTTGAACCTGGAGATTTGGGACCCATGGGATGGGTACCACGCAGTATTACTCTAAAGGGTCTGCATTTGCTCACCCAACCTCACCAAACCTCTCAGCCCCAAGAGTGTCCACCCTTATGCCTCAATCAGCTGTGGGTCTAGATATGGTCAATCCAGGTGGCATCACAGCCCTTGAACGAATTTTGTAAGAATTTCTCTCTCTTTCACTGTCTTTGTTTCACGGGATTTTAAAAGTGATTGATTTTTATAAAGGGGTTTAGCTGCTTTTCACTGCTGTGTTTATGCCGCTTTACACCCACTTGACTCACTTACAGAGGGATATCAGTACATAGGTTTTAAGATTCTTACTAGTCAGATATATTCTTGGGCGGTGAATAGGGGGTTTTGAGTCCAGATCACTGAGCAAAGAGTAGGTCTTGTCTATTACATATTGGGTTTATGGAACGGTCTCTGAGCTAATTTGAAACCCTTGTTTTATGCATCACCCCACCTCACCTTACCCGTTAAGCAGCCATAGTGTGTTTTCTAAACGTGTGACTCTGTTCTGTTTTGTAATTCAGTTCAAGGGTAGCGGTTTTTACATTCCCTCTATAAGTGATATCTTATGATAAGTGTCTTTTTCTGTGTGACTTATTTCACTTAGAATCGTCGTACCTAAATCCACTCATCATGCTGCTACTAGCCTTATGACGTTGATTTCATGGCTGAGTGATATTCCATTGTACAAAAGGACCACAACTTCTTTATCCATTTTTCTCTTTCCTGGGATATTTAAGGTGTAACGAAGTGGAGGTTCTTGTCAACAGAGCAGCCCTAAACTTTGGGGTGCCTGTGCCTTGCTGATTTTTAGTTTTCCCAATTTATACGCCCGTGAGTGGAAGTGCCCTATGCTCTCTAAGCTGAGTTTTTTCGATGTTTCAGGACACACCGTACACTTCTGCAGAGTGGCTGTTGGCAATTTACATCCCGCCCATCAGCGTAGCAAGGCTCCCGTTTCTCCATGGCCTGTCCTGCATTTCTGGTTTTGACAGTTTATTCAGCATGGCCCTTTTGACCGATGGGAAGCGAGACTTCTTTGTAGCGCTGATTTGCCTTTCCAGGTTGCTTGGTTGGCCAAAAAGGGCGTATGCGTTTTTTCCTGAATATATTCAGGAAAAAACGCATACGCCCTTTTTGGCCAAGGGCATCATTGTCGAGGTTTTGCCGCTTTTCCCGTGCTTTAAAGGCGATTCGAATCTACCTCCTGAAATCTGTTTCCTGCAATTCTGCCTTGCTTTCAAATCCTCTCTGTTGTCTTCCGTCAATATATTTGTGGACGAGAGTTATCATTTATAACTCTGCAGGTTTGTGAATTGCAGTGCCCCTGAGCTCCATTTTTCAACTCGCTTTCTTGGGAGCTGGCCGCAAAAGCGCAGGATTCCTTCAGGCCCTATTCTGGTCCCGGGCGGCAGGCTGAGGCTGTGGTTAATTCTTCTTCCTGATGGGAAAATACAGTGACCTGTGCCTGTCCCAACACCTAGAGCTAGTGTCTCATTGGTTCCCCCTCTTCCCGTTCATCCTCAGGACCAATTGCAACCTGTACGGAACAGGAGGTTAAAGGTGCTGATTCTCAAGGAGGGAGATTGCTAGTAAAGCGGCTGGAATGGCGAACCCGAGCACAAGGAGATGAGAAATGAGGTGCGTTTTAGAAACCTTTCCCGATCACACGATGTACCATCTTCTGGGATTCTCATGCATGTTTTCGATGTAGGAAGATGCCCTTGAACCTGGAGATTTGGGACCCATGGGATGGGTACCACGCAGTATTACTCTAAAGGGTCTGCATTTGCTCACCCAACCTCACCAAACCTCTCAGCCCCAAGAGTGTCCACCCTTATGCCTCAATCAGCTGTGGGTCTAGATATGGTCAATCCAGGTGGCATCACAGCCCTTGAACGAATTTTGTAAGAATTTCTCTCTCTTTCACTGTCTTTGTTTCACGGGATTTTAAAAGTGATTGATTTTTATAAAGGGGTTTAGCTGCTTTTCACTGCTGTGTTTATGCCGCTTTACACCCACTTGACTCACTTACAGAGGGATATCAGTACATAGGTTTTAAGATTCTTACTAGTCAGATATATTCTTGGGCGGTGAATAGGGGGTTTTGAGTCCAGATCACTGAGCAAAGAGTAGGTCTTGTCTATTACATATTGGGTTTATGGAACGGTCTCTGAGCTAATTTGAAACCCTTGTTTTATGCATCACCCCACCTCACCTTACCCGTTAAGCAGCCATAGTGTGTTTTCTAAACGTGTGACTCTGTTCTGTTTTGTAATTCAGTTCAAGGGTAGCGGTTTTTACATTCCCTCTATAAGTGATATCTTATGATAAGTGTCTTTTTCTGTGTGACTTATTTCACTTAGAATCGTCGTACCTAAATCCACTCATCATGCTGCTACTAGCCTTATGACGTTGATTTCATGGCTGAGTGATATTCCATTGTACAAAAGGACCACAACTTCTTTATCCATTTTTCTCTTTCCTGGGATATTTAAGGTGTAACGAAGTGGAGGTTCTTGTCAACAGAGCAGCCCTAAACTTTGGGGTGCCTGTGTCTTGCTGATTTTTAGTTTTCCCAATTTATACGCCCGTGAGTGGAAGTGCCCTATGCTCTCTAAGCTGAGTTTTTTCGATGTTTCAGGACACACCGTACACTTCTGCAGAGTGGCTGTTGGCAATTTACATCCCGCCGATCACCGTAGCAAGGCTCCCGTTTCTCCATGGCCTGTCCTGCATTTCTGGTTTTGACACTTTATTCAGCATGGCCCTTTTGACCGATGGGAAGCGAGACTTCCTTGTAGCGCTGATTTGCCTTTCCAGGTTGCTTGGTTGGCCAAAAAGGGCGTATGCGTTTTTTCCTGAATATATTCAGGAAAAAACGCATACGCCCTTTTTGGCCAAGGGCATCATTGTCGAGGTTTTGCCGCTTTTCCCGTGCTTTAAAGGCGATTCGAATCTACCTCCTGAAATCTGTTTCCTGCAATTCTGCCTTGCTTTCAAATCCTCTTCGTTGTCTTCCGTCAATATATTTGTGGACGAGAGTTATCATTTATAACTCTGCAGGTTTGTGAATTGCAGTGCCCCTGAGCTCCATTTTTCAACTCGCTTTCTTGGGAGCTGGCCGCAAAAGCGCAGGATTCCTTCAGGCCCTATTCTGGTCCCGGGCGGCAGGCTGAGGCTGTGGTTAATTCTTCTTCCTGATGGGAAAATAGAGTGACCTGTGCCTGTCCCAACACCTAGAGCTAGTGTCTCATTGGTTCCCCCTCTTCCCGTTCATCCTCAGGACCAATTGCAACCTGTACGGAACAGGAGGTTAAAGGTGCTGATTCTCAAGGAGGGAGATTGCTAGTAAAGCGGCTGGAATGGCGAACCCGAGCACAAGGAGATGAGAAATGAGGTGCGTTTTAGAAACCTTTCCCGATCACACGATGTACCATCTTCTGGGATTCTCATGCATGTTTTCGATGTAGGAAGATGCCCTTGAACCTGGAGATTTGGGACCCATGGGATGGGTACCACGCAGTATTACTCTAAAGGGTCTGCATTTGCTCACCCAACCTCACCAAACCTCTCAGCCCCAAGAGTGTCCACCCTTATGCCTCAATCAGCTGTGGGTCTAGATATGGTCAATCCAGGTGGCATCACAGCCCTTGAACGAATTTTGTAAGAATTTCTCTCTCTTTCACTGTCTTTGTTTCACGGGATTTTAAAAGTGATTGATTTTTATAAAGGGGTTTAGCTGCTTTTCACTGCTGTGTTTATGCCGCTTTACACCCACTTGACTCACTTACAGAGGGATATCAGTACATAGGTTTTAAGATTCTTACTAGTCAGATATATTCTTGGGCGGTGAATAGGGGGTTTTGAGTCCAGATCACTGAGCAAAGAGTAGGTCTTGTCTATTACATATTGGGTTTATGGAACGGTCTCTGAGCTAATTTGAAACCCTTGTTTTATGCATCACCCCACCTCACCTTACCCGTTAAGCAGCCATAGTGTGTTTTCTAAACGTGTGACTCTGTTCTGTTTTGTAATTCAGTTCAAGGGTAGCGGTTTTTACATTCCCTCTATAAGTGATATCTTATGATAAGTGTCTTTTTCTGTGTGACTTATTTCACTTAGAATCGTCGTACCTAAATCCACTCATCATGCTGCTACTAGCCTTATGACGTTGATTTCATGGCTGAGTGATATTCCATTGTACAAAAGGACCACAACTTCTTTATCCATTTTTCTCTTTCCTGGGATATTTAAGGTGTAACGAAGTGGAGGTTCTTGTCAACAGAGCAGCCCTAAACTTTGGGGTGCCTGTGCCTTGCTGATTTTTAGTTTTCCCAATTTATACGCCCGTGAGTGGAAGTGCCCTATGCTCTCTAAGCTGAGTTTTTTCGATGTTTCAGGACACACCGTACACTTCTGCAGAGTGGCTGTTGGCAATTTACATCCCGCCCATCAGCGTAGCAAGGCTCCCGTTTCTCCATGGCCTGTCCTGCATTTCTGGTTTTGACACTTTATTCAGCATGGCCCTTTTGACCGATGGGAAGCGAGACTTCTTTGTAGCGCTGATTTGCCTTTCCAGGTTGCTTGGTTGGCCAAAAAGGGCGTATGCGTTTTTTCCTGAATATATTCAGGAAAAAACGCATACGCCCTTTTTGGCCAAGGGCATCATTGTCGAGGTTTTGCCGCTTTTCCCGTGCTTTAAAGGCGATTCGAATCTACCTCCTGAAATCTGTTTCCTGCAATTCTGCCTTGCTTTCAAATCCTCTCTGTTGTCTTCCGTCAATATATTTGTGGACGAGAGTTATCATTTATAACTCTGCAGGTTTGTGAATTGCAGTGCCCCTGAGCTCCATTTTTCAACTCGCTTTCTTGGGAGCTGGCCGCAAAAGCGCAGGATTCCTTCAGGCCCTATTCTGGTCCCGGGCGGCAGGCTGAGGCTGTGGTTAATTCTTCTTCCTGATGGGAAAATACAGTGACCTGTGCCTGTCCCAACACCTAGAGCTAGTGTCTCATTGGTTCCCCCTCTTCCCGTTCATCCTCAGGACCAATTGCAACCTGTACGGAACAGGAGGTTAAAGGTGCTGATTCTCAAGGAGGGAGATTGCTAGTAAAGCGGCTGGAATGGCGAACCCGAGCACAAGGAGATGAGAAATGAGGTGCGTTTTAGAAACCTTTCCCGATCACACGATGTACCATCTTCTGGGATTCTCATGCATGTTTTCGATGTAGGAAGATGCCCTTGAACCTGGAGATTTGGGACCCATGGGATGGGTACCACGCAGTATTACTCTAAAGGGTCTGCATTTGCTCACCCAACCTCACCAAACCTCTCAGCCCCAAGAGTGTCCACCCTTATGCCTCAATCAGCTGTGGGTCTAGATATGGTCAATCCAGGTGGCATCACAGCCCTTGAACGAATTTTGTAAGAATTTCTCTCTCTTTCACTGTCTTTGTTTCACGGGATTTTAAAAGTGATTGATTTTTATAAAGGGGTTTAGCTGCTTTTCACTGCTGTGTTTATGCCGCTTTACACCCACTTGACTCACTTACAGAGGGATATCAGTACATAGGTTTTAAGATTCTTACTAGTCAGATATATTCTTGGGCGGTGAATAGGGGGTTTTGAGTCCAGATCACTGAGCAAAGAGTAGGTCTTGTCTATTACATATTGGGTTTATGGAACGGTCTCTGAGCTAATTTGAAACCCTTGTTTTATGCATCACCCCACCTCACCTTACCCGTTAAGCAGCCATAGTGTGTTTTCTAAACGTGTGACTCTGTTCTGTTTTGTAATTCAGTTCAAGGGTAGCGGTTTTTACATTCCCTCTATAAGTGATATCTTATGATAAGTGTCTTTTTCTGTGTGACTTATTTCACTTAGAATCGTCGTACCTAAATCCACTCATCATGCTGCTACTAGCCTTATGACGTTGATTTCATGGCTGAGTGATATTCCATTGTACAAAAGGACCACAACTTCTTTATCCATTTTTCTCTTTCCTGGGATATTTAAGGTGTAACGAAGTGGAGGTTCTTGTCAACAGAGCAGCCCTAAACTTTGGGGTGCCTGTGTCTTGCTGATTTTTAGTTTTCCCAATTTATACGCCCGTGAGTGGAAGTGCCCTATGCTCTCTAAGCTGAGTTTTTTCGATGTTTCAGGACACACCGTACACTTCTGCAGAGTGGCTGTTGGCAATTTACATCCCGCCCATCACCGTAGCAAGGCTCCCGTTTCTCCATGGCCTGTCCTGCATTTCTGGTTTTGACACTTTATTCAGCATGGCCCTTTTGACCGATGGGAAGCGAGACTTCCTTGTAGCGCTGATTTGCCTTTCCAGGTTGCTTGGTTGGCCAAAAAGGGCGTATGCGTTTTTTCCTGAATATATTCAGGAAAAAACGCATACGCCCTTTTTGGCCAAGGGCATCATTGTCGAGGTTTTGCCGCTTTTCCCGTGCTTTAAAGGCGATTCGAATCTACCTCCTGAAATCTGTTTCCTGCAATTCTGCCTTGCTTTCAAATCCTCTTCGTTGTCTTCCGTCAATATATTTGTGGACGAGAGTTATCATTTATAACTCTGCAGGTTTGTGAATTGCAGTGCCCCTGAGCTCCATTTTTCAACTCGCTTTCTTGGGAGCTGGCCGCAAAAGCGCAGGATTCCTTCAGGCCCTATTCTGGTCCCGGGCGGCAGGCTGAGGCTGTGGTTAATTCTTCTTCCTGATGGGAAAATACAGTGACCTGTGCCTGTCCCAACACCTAGAGCTAGTGTCTCATTGGTTCCCCCTCTTTCCGTTCATCCTCAGGACCAATTGCAACCTGTACGGAACAGGAGGTTAAAGGTGCTGATTCTCAAGGAGGGAGATTGCTAGTAAAGCGGCTGGAATGGCGAACCCGAGCACAAGGAGATGAGAAATGAGGTGCGTTTTAGAAACCTTTCCCGATCACACGATGTACCATCTTCTGGGATTCTCATGCATGTTTTCGATGTAGGAAGATGCCCTTGAACCTGGAGATTTGGGACCCATGGGATGGGTACCACGCAGTATTACTCTAAAGGGTCTGCATTTGCTCACCCAACCTCACCAAACCTCTCAGCCCCAAGAGTGTCCACCCTTATGCCTCAATCAGCTGTGGGTCTAGATATGGTCAATCCAGGTGGCATCACAGCCCTTGAACGAATTTTGTAAGAATTTCTCTCTCTTTCACTGTCTTTGTTTCACGGGATTTTAAAAGTGATTGATTTTTATAAAGGGGTTTAGCTGCTTTTCACTGCTGTGTTTATGCCGCTTTACACCCACTTGACTCACTTACAGAGGGATATCAGTACATAGGTTTTAAGATTCTTACTAGTCAGATATATTCTTGGGCGGTGAATAGGGGGTTTTGAGTCCAGATCACTGAGCAAAGAGTAGGTCTTGTCTATTACATATTGGGTTTATGGAACGGTCTCTGAGCTAATTTGAAACCCTTGTTTTATGCATCACCCCACCTCACCTTACCCGTTAAGCAGCCATAGTGTGTTTTCTAAACGTGTGACTCTGTTCTGTTTTGTAATTCAGTTCAAGGGTAGCGGTTTTTACATTCCCTCTATAAGTGATATCTTATGATAAGTGTCTTTTTCTGTGTGACTTATTTCACTTAGAATCGTCGTACCTAAATCCACTCATCATGCTGCTACTAGCCTTATGACGTTGATTTCATGGCTGAGTGATATTCCATTGTACAAAAGGACCACAACTTCTTTATCCATTTTTCTCTTTCCTGGGATATTTAAGGTGTAACGAAGTGGAGGTTCTTGTCAACAGAGCAGCCCTAAACTTTGGGGTGCCTGTGTCTTGCTGATTTTTAGTTTTCCCAATTTATACGCCCGTGAGTGGAAGTGCCCTATGCTCTCTAAGCTGAGTTTTTTCGATGTTTCAGGACACACCGTACACTTCTGCAGAGTGGCTGTTGGCAATTTACATCCCGCCCATCACCGTAGCAAGGCTCCCGTTTCTCCATGGCCTGTCCTGCATTTCTGGTTTTGACACTTTATTCAGCATGGCCCTTTTGACCGATGGGAAGCGAGACTTCCTTGTAGCGCTGATTTGCCTTTCCAGGTTGCTTGGTTGGCCAAAAAGGGCGTATGCGTTTTTTCCTGAATATATTCAGGAAAAAACGCATACGCCCTTTTTGGCCAAGGGCATCATTGTCGAGGTTTTGCCGCTTTTCCCGTGCTTTAAAGGCGATTCGAATCTACCTCCTGAAATCTGTTTCCTGCAATTCTGCCTTGCTTTCAAATCCTCTTCGTTGTCTTCCGTCAATATATTTGTGGACGAGAGTTATCATTTATAACTCTGCAGGTTTGTGAATTGCAGTGCCCCTGAGCTCCATTTTTCAACTCGCTTTCTTGGGAGCTGGCCGCAAAAGCGCAGGATTCCTTCAGGCCCTATTCTGGTCCCGGGCGGCAGGCTGAGGCTGTGGTTAATTCTTCTTCCTGATGGGAAAATACAGTGACCTGTGCCTGTCCCAACACCTAGAGCTAGTGTCTCATTGGTTCCCCCTCTTCCCGTTCATCCTCAGGACCAATTGCAACCTGTACGGAACAGGAGGTTAAAGGTGCTGATTCTCAAGGAGGGAGATTGCTAGTAAAGCGGCTGGAATGGCGAACCCGAGCACAAGGAGATGAGAAATGAGGTGCGTTTTAGAAACCTTTCCCGATCACACGATGTACCATCTTCTGGGATTCTCATGCATGTTTTCGATGTAGGAAGATGCCCTTGAACCTGGAGATTTGGGACCCATGGGATGGGTACCATGCAGTATTACTCTAAAGGGTCTGCATTTGCTCACCCAACCTCACCAAACCTCTCAGCCCCAAGAGTGTCCACCCTTATGCCTCAATCAGCTGTGGGTCTAGATATGGTCAATCCAGGTGGCATCACAGCCCTTGAACGAATTTTGTAAGAATTTCTCTCTCTTTCACTGTCTTTGTTTCACGGGATTTTAAAAGTGATTGATTTTTATAAAGGGGTTTAGCTGCTTTTCACTGCTGTGTTTATGCCGCTTTACACCCACTTGACTCACTTACAGAGGGATATCAGTACATAGGTTTTAAGATTCTTACTAGTCAGATATATTCTTGGGCGGTGAATAGGGGGTTTTGAGTCCAGATCACTGAGCAAAGAGTAGGTCTTGTCTATTACATATTGGGTTTATGGAACGGTCTCTGAGCTAATTTGAAACCCTTGTTTTATGCATCACCCCACCTCACCTTACCCGTTAAGCAGCCATAGTGTGTTTTCTAAACGTGTGACTCTGTTCTGTTTTGTAATTCAGTTCAAGGGTAGCGGTTTTTACATTCCCTCTATAAGTGATATCTTATGATAAGTGTCTTTTTCTGTGTGACTTATTTCACTTAGAATCGTCGTACCTAAATCCACTCATCATGCTGCTACTAGCCTTATGACGTTGATTTCATGACTGAGTGATATTCCATTGTACAAAAGGACCACAACTTCTTTATCCATTTTTCTCTTTCCTGGGATATTTAAGGTGTAACGAAGTGGAGGTTCTTGTCAACAGAGCAGCCCTAAACTTTGGGGTGCCTGTGCCTTGCTGATTTTTAGTTTTCCCAATTTATACGCCCGTGAGTGGAAGTGCCCTATGCTCTCTAAGCTGAGTTTTTTCGATGTTTCAGGACACACCGTACACTTCTGCAGAGTGGCTGTTGGCAATTTACATCCCGCCCATCAGCGTAGCAAGGCTCCCGTTTCTCCATGGCCTGTCCTGCATTTCTGGTTTTGACACTTTATTCAGCATGGCCCTTTTGACCGATGGGAAGCAAGACTTCTTTGTAGCGCTGATTTGCCTTTCCAGGTTGCTTGGTTGGCCAAAAAGGGCGTATGCGTTTTTTCCTGAATATATTCAGGAAAAAACGCATACGCCCTTTTTGGCCAAGGGCATCATTGTCGAGGTTTTGCCGCTTTTCCCGTGCTTTAAAGGCGATTCGAATCTACCTCCTGAAATCTGTTTCCTGCAATTCTGCCTTGCTTTCAAATCCTCTCTGTTGTCTTCCGTCAATATATTTGTGGACGAGAGTTATCATTTATAACTCTGCAGGTTTGTGAATTGCAGTGCCCCTGAGCTCCATTTTTCAACTCGCTTTCTTGGGAGCTGGCCGCAAAAGCGCAGGATTCCTTCAGGCCCTATTCTGGTCCCGGGCGGCAGGCTGAGGCTGTGGTTAATTCTTCTTCCTGATGGGAAAATAGAGTGACCTGTGCCTGTCCCAACACCTAGAGCTAGTGTCTCATTGGTTCCCCCTCTTCCCGTTCATCCTCAGGACCAATTGCAACCTGTACGGAACAGGAGGTTAAAGGTGCTGATTCTCAAGGAGGGAGATTGCTAGTAAAGCGGCTGGAATGGCGAACCCGAGCACAAGGAGATGAGAAATGAGGTGCGTTTTAGAAACCTTTCCCGATCACACGATGTACCATCTTCTGGGATTCTCATGCATGTTTTCGATGTAGGAAGATGCCCTTGAACCTGGAGATTTGGGACCCATGGGATGGGTACCACGCAGTATTACTCTAAAGGGTCTGCATTTGCTCACCCAACCTCACCAAACCTCTCAGCCCCAAGAGTGTCCACCCTTATGCCTCAATCAGCTGTGGGTCTAGATATGGTCAATCCAGGTGGCATCACAGCCCTTGAACGAATTTTGTAAGAATTTCTCTCTCTTTCACTGTCTTTGTTTCACGGGTTTTTAAAAGTGATTGATTTTTATAAAGGGGTTTAGCTGCTTTTCACTGCTGTGTTTATGCCGCTTTACACCCACTTGACTCACTTACAGAGGGATATCAGTACATAGGTTTTAAGATTCTTACTAGTCAGATATATTCTTGGGCGGTGAATAGGGGGTTTTGAGTCCAGATCACTGAGCAAGGAGTAGGTCTTGTCTATTACATATTGGGTTTATGGAACGGTCTCTGAGCTAATTTGAAACCCTTGTTTTAGGCATCACCCCACCTCACCTTTCCCGTTAAGCAGCCATAGTGTGTTTTCTAAACGTGTGACTCTGTTCTGTTTTGTAATTCAGTTCAAGGGTAGCGGTTTTTACATTCCCTCTATAAGTGATATCTTATGATAAGTGTCTTTTTCTGTGTGACTTATTTCACTTAGAATCGTCGTACCTAAATCCACTCATCATGCTGCTACTAGCCTTATGACGTTGATTTCATGACTGAGTGATATTCCATTGTACAAAAGGACCACAACTTCTTTATCCATTTTTCTCTTTCCTGGGATATTTAAGGTGTAACGAAGTGGAGGTTCTTGTCAACAGAGCAGCCCTAAACTTTGGGGTGCCTGTGCCTTGCTGATTTTTAGTTTTCCCAATTTATACGCCCGTGAGTGGAAGTGCCCTATGCTCTCTAAGCTGAGTTTTTTCGATGTTTCAGGACACACCGTACACTTCTGCAGAGTGGCTGTTGGCAATTTACATCCCGCCCATCAGCGTAGCAAGGCTCCCGTTTCTCCATGGCCTGTCCTGCATTTCTGGTTTTGACACTTTATTCAGCATGGCCCTTTTGACCGATGGGAAGCGAGACTTCTTTGTAGCGCTGATTTGCCTTTCCAGGTTGCTTGGTTGGCCAAAAAGGGCGTATGCGTTTTTTCCTGAATATATTCAGGAAAAAACGCATACGCCCTTTTTGGCCAAGGGCATCATTGTCGAGGTTTTGCCGCTTTTCCCGTGCTTTAAAGGCGATTCGAATCTACCTCCTGAAATCTGTTTCCTGCAATTCTGCCTTGCTTTCAAATCCTCTCTGTTGTCTTCCGTCAATATATTTGTGGACGAGAGTTATCATTTATAACTCTGCAGGTTTGTGAATTGCAGTGCCCCTGAGCTCCATTTTTCAACTCGCTTTCTTGGGAGCTGGCCGCAAAAGCGCAGGATTGCTTCAGGCCCTATTCTGGTCCCGGGCGGCAGGCTGAGGCTGTGGTTAATTCTTCTTCCTGATGGGAAAATAGAGTGACCTGTGCCTGTCCCAACACCTAGAGCTAGTGTCTCATTGGTTCCCCCTCTTCCCGTTCATCCTCAGGACCAATTGCAACCTGTACGGAACAGGAGGTTAAAGGTGCTGATTCTCAAGGAGGGAGATTGCTAGTAAAGCGGCTGGAATGGCGAACCCGAGCACAAGGAGATGAGAAATGAGGTGCGTTTTAGAAACCTTTCCCGATCACACGATGTACCATCTTCTGGGATTCTCATGCATGTTTTCGATGTAGGAAGATGCCCTTGAACCTGGAGATTTGGGACCCATGGGATGGGTACCACGCAGTATTACTCTAAAGGGTCTGCATTTGCTCACCCAACCTCACCAAACCTCTCAGCCCCAAGAGTGTCCACCCTTATGCCTCAATCAGCTGTGGGTCTAGATATGGTCAATCCAGGTGGCATCACAGCCCTTGAACGAATTTTGTAAGAATTTCTCTCTCTTTCACTGTCTTTGTTTCACGGGATTTTAAAAGTGATTGATTTTTATAAAGGGGTTTAGCTGCTTTTCACTGCTGTGTTTATGCCGCTTTACACCCACTTGACTCACTTACAGAGGGATATCAGTACATAGGTTTTAAGATTCTTACTAGTCAGATATATTCTTGGGCGGTGAATAGGGGGTTTTGAGTCCAGATCACTGAGCAAAGAGTAGGTCTTGTCTATTACATATTGGGTTTATGGAACGGTCTCTGAGCTAATTTGAAACCCTTGTTTTATGCATCACCCCACCTCACCTTACCCGTTAAGCAGCCATAGTGTGTTTTCTAAACGTGTGACTCTGTTCTGTTTTGTAATTCAGTTCAAGGGTAGCGGTTTTTACATTCCCTCTATAAGTGATATCTTATGATAAGTGTCTTTTTCTGTGTGACTTATTTCACTTAGAATCGTCGTACCTAAATCCACTCATCATGCTGCTACTAGCCTTATGACGTTGATTTCATGGCTGAGTGATATTCCATTGTACAAAAGGACCACAACTTCTTTATCCATTTTTCTCTTTCCTGGGATATTTAAGGTGTAACGAAGTGGAGGTTCTTGTCAACAGAGCAGCCCTAAACTTTGGGGTTCCTGTGCCTTGCTGATTTTTAGTTTTCCCAATTTATACGCCCGTGAGTGGAAGTGCCCTATGCTCTCTAAGCTGAGTTTTTTCGATGTTTCAGGACACACCGTACACTTCTGCAGAGTGGCTGTTGGCAATTTACATCCCGCCCATCACCGTAGCAAGGCTCCCGTTTCTCCATGGCCTGTCCTGCATTTCTGGTTTTGACACTTTATTCAGCATGGCCCTTTTGACCGATGGGAAGCGAGACTTCTTTGTAGCGCTGATTTGCCTTTCCAGGTTGCTTGGTTGGCCAAAAAGGGCGTATGCGTTTTTTCCTGAATATATTCAGGAAAAAACGCATACGCCCTTTTTGGCCAAGGGCATCATTGTCGAGGTTTTGCCGCTTTTCCCGTGCTTTAAAGGCGATTCGAATCTACCTCCTGAAATCTGTTTCCTGCAATTCTGCCTTGCTTTCAAATCCTCTCTGTTGTCTTCCGTCAATATATTTGTGGACGAGAGTTATCATTTATAACTCTGCAGGTTTGTGAATTGCAGTGCCCCTGAGCTCCATTTTTCAACTCGCTTTCTTGGGAGCTGGCCGCAAAAGCGCAGGATTCCTTCAGGCCCTATTCTGGTCCCGGGCGGCAGGCTGAGGCTGTGGTTAATTCTTCTTCCTGATGGGAAAATACAGTGACCTGTGCCTGTCCCAACACCTAGAGCTAGTGTCTCATTGGTTCCCCCTCTTCCCGTTCATCCTCAGGACCAATTGCAACCTGTACGGAACAGGAGGTTAAAGGTGCTGATTCTCAAGGAGGGAGATTGCTAGTAA